>NC_068362.1:64577097-64759168 GCF_020536995.1 Dreissena polymorpha | reverse complement strand
GGGGAGGCTTTTTACTCCGGACTCCAGGGGTCAGTGTTTCGAGCCCTGCTGACGGTTACCTTTTTAATTTTTTCAACTTTAGTCTTGATTATTTACTGCGGATTTTTGTATCCAATGTTAACATTTATCAATATGAACCATTTAATGACAAACTTCAAAACATGCCAAAATCTGTGAAAATGCCCCTTTAATTGATATATTAAAATATATGGTTCAAAATTGGGCAATTTATTTAGGTTGGTAGAACATTTTTTTGGTATGCATAAATACGTTTTATTTGTTGCCATAATTGAATGTTATTTACCATTACTTGTGCGTGTGGTACCCGGCAAATGTTAGTGGGTTAACACATATATGAGATGCCTATAAAAAATACAAGTGGAGTTTACGATTGCAACATTATTGAATGTGTAATAAAGTGAGTTGTAGTGCTTACATTTTAAAGCCTAACTTGTTCTAAATATTTCTGCATGACACAAACGTTTATACACACACTCTTTGTCTTCACTATCTTTATAAGAGATGTTATAATTATAAGGAAGTGAACCAGAACCATAATGAATATAGTAGACGACGATGAACAATGCAAACATCCAATACATCAAACTCAGTAATGACCATGTCACCAAGCAGAAACATGAAGCGGGAGCAGGATATAATTAAGTCCAATGAACGTCCACCACTGTCCTCTAGGTACCAATCAGACAAAATATATTCCGTCAACGTCCAAACAAGAAATCATCAGTTTCATCTTTCTTATATTTTTGTTGGTAAACGAGAGCTTAGACTGAGAACCTGTTTTGTCATATTCGAATTAAAGCTGGTTGTAAAATGCGAAAATATATTTATTGCTTAACAAGCATACGCAAGTCTATAGGTTTGTTCAGTTATTGTATGTATATTGAAAAACCACTTAAGATTAAAACATATTAGCAACTACACAAACGTATTGTGCTACAACATTTGTTAGTAATAGCAGGACCTTAAGCTAATTTCAAGAATTTCGCACAGTTTTTCAATAAAGAACAAAATATATATGCAACCATATTAAATTTCACCCAAAGAGGTGTATGGTTGTCATAAACAAAAATTCTCTTCATGGTTGCCTTTAAGTGTTCTGTTGTTCTTGTCGAAAATAGAATGCCGAAATGTTCTTAGAAAATATATATTCTAGCACCCATTATATGGGCCATGGTCTCGCGCGCCCCTAATAATTCATATGCTTGTGTGTACATGTTTTTCAATCACGTTTATGTAAGCAAAACAAAGTCTCACCCGAGCATGAATGTGTGCCCTTGCTCTCGAGGCACCTGTACTTGACCTTGGTGGTGTTGGACACGTGCGGATACCTTACCGTCATCGAGTGTGACCGGATCCTAATACGTTCCTTATCCTCCGTCACTAGCATCCAACGGTCCCTAAGCGGCGCCGGGATCTCACAGACGCCAAAGGGTTCTAGGAGTTTACATAAAAACGATGTTTGTTTATGACTTAAGGATCCTTTTAAGTAACGCACAGCAAGTTAAGTGTGCATTTTTTTACGTATTGCCTTGCAATAGATTACGTGTAACGAAATAAGTACTTCGTATTGATAATACACGTCTTTTTTGCTTGCGCAACGGGAATGTTACAAAGGTTTCTTTGTAAATTTTATTAATTGTGCTTTTTGCCATCTTAACATCCGACTATTGCCTTATAGGCTGGGCATTTATTTTCTTAGTAGGAAGCTGACCTTAATGGTACATGTAATAACAAGACGCGAGTGACTGGTAATCTGTTTGTGTACTTGATTTTGTAATAAATCATCAATCATCAGGCCTGTGAACATTTATCTTAAAATATGCTCAATCAATGCCACAGCATAACAAATGTTTAAATGTTGACCTTCTATCACAAAGTAAGACGCGTTAAAGCGCTTAATGTGATAGTTGTAACGAACATAAACTGGGGGAGTTTAAATAACTCGTGGGACAGCACGGATCACAAATATTGTTCAACAAAAATATATTGTTGGCACAATTCTTGAAAGTCAAATTGTAAACTCGTTTAAATACGTGCTTATGGTCCGTAACTTTTAAAATACAGAACCCAGTGTTAAATCTCCTCGATAAAACTTACCATAATTAATGTTCTATCACAGAAATATTTGATCCTTCTATTTCATAATCCTTCGTTAATTAACATTGTATATTAAGAGTTAAAATGATCACAAAATGTTAGTTACTATATAAATGATTCCTCTTATTGCAGAGTGTTTATGCCATAATCGAAAAAATGCCTCCAGCAACTACCATTGTTATATTAACTATAACATGTTATTTTCTGATAACTTGGACCAAGCGCACAAAGCTTACGTTCAATAAGATGAACCTGAACAGGCATATGCTCCGGTTCTGGGAGATTCCGCATCTCTATGACTCGTCTCGACTCCACGATATAGACGCATGACTCGATCAAATGCACTTGAAATAAAATTGTTATAACACATTTTTGAACACGAGACTTCACAATATAGACGCATGACTCGATTAAATGCACTTGAAATGCAAATGTAAGAACACATTTTTTTTAAACGAAACTGCAAAATATATACGCATGACTCGATCATATGCACTTGAAATAAAATGTAACAACTTATTTTTCTAAAACCAGACTGCACAATGTTGACACATTACTCAATCAAATGCATTTGAAATGAAAATGTTGTAACACATTTTTGAAAACGAGACTGCACAATATAGACGTATTACTCGATCAAATGCACTTGAAATAAAAATGTTATTACACATTTTTGAAAACGATACTGCACAATATAGACGTATTACTCGATCAAATGCACTTGAAATAAAAATGTTATAACACATTTTTGAAAACGATACTGCACAATATAGACGTATTACTCGATCAAATGCATTTGAAATAAAAATGCTATAACAACATTTTGAAAACGAGACAGCATAATATAGACAAATGCTTCGATCAAATGCATTTAAAAAAAATGTTATAACACATTTTGGAAAACGAGACTGCACAATATAATTGCATGATTCGATCAAATGCATTTAAAAAAAAATGTTATAACACATTTTGGAAAAGAGACATCACAATATAGACGCATGATTCGATCATATGCATTTTAATAAAAAAAATGTTATAACACATTTGGAAAACGAAACTCACAAGATAGACGCATGATTCGATCAAGTGCAATTGAAATACAAATGTCAGCACAATTGTTTGAAAACGAGATTCCACAATGTATACACATGATTCGATCAAAATTCGCTTGAACCAAAAATGTTTTGAAGATCAAATTTCCCAAGCACATTCCTGAAATGGATTCCACAAAATAGACTCATGACGCTTTAAACATATATTGAAATAAAAAATGCGCGACCAGTATAAATGAAAACAAGAAATGCTAATAAAATTGGTTGAATGTCCAATGGAAGATTTTTTTAATTTTAAATCTTACAATGGTAACTTAAATGTGTTGTTTTCATGAGATCTACTTTATATAAACATGCATATTATGATTATTCAAATGACGCCATTAACAAATGTACTTTAATGCAATGATGCTGCACGGTTTGTTTTAAATGGCTAATTGAAAAAAAATAGAAACGCGGTATTGTGGTTTTGCAGTGTCACGCGATCTAAATTAAAGAGAAACATAAACCGTCAAACTAAGCAATTCTTCGAGGACAATAAATAACATTACATTCTAAACGGACAGTGGATAATTAAAGGACGTTTTCGTAAATCAAATCAAGAAAACAATCAAAATGAAATAACGTTAACTGTTTAAGAACAGGGAAAACATCGCTGACTTGTTTGAACTAATCACTAAGTGTTTCTCCACTCATTCTTTTCGGAGTAAACGGAAAGACCGGTGTGTGATTTAAGCTCATTCGTCAATATAATAATACAATTGTGTGTCGAGTAAAAATTGAAAAATATATAATGAGAAATAAAAGTCTTGCTTGATTCGGAAATGTCTTACCTTTTGAGATCAGCAACGCCAGCAAATAGCAAAAATGAATCTGAAAATAAAATGCATTTTATTTCATACATTCCTTAAACATCTATGCAAAATACTAGTGGCCTCGATGTTGTTTACTTTTGAAAACAATTTAAGAACTTGATCATGACTATATGACATTTACCGGTAAATGTGTTTTAAAAATCTGTTATATATAAATAAGTTTTTATACTGTTTAATAATAAAGAACATTTAAGACATTTCCATAAACAAACTACTTACAAGATAATCCGTATCCATTCCTGAATCGTTTCACATTAATTGAACTGACACTTCTCAGTCGTGGAACTGCAATTAAATTATCCTCAGCAATTTGCTTAGCCAATTATTGTTGCTTAATTGTGATTTTTGGTTTATAATTCAAGTATCATTTCGTTTCTACGTTATAATTACTGTTGACACAAGCTTGTTGTTGATTTTGTTGTTGTTGTTATTTTGTATTTTCTAAGAACACTTTGACTAGTTTAAATATATTACTAAAACACATGTCATTTTTATTTCCTTTGTTATTTTTTAATACAAATATGTTTATCCCAATCAACAATCAGCGATTATAATTGCATAGTATGAATATATACAGTGTGTGATAACAAAGCATTAAACAGTAAAGTACTCACAATAAGCTTCAACATTAAATACCGTTTCAGTGCATCCACTTTTGATAACACCTACTACAGAAAACTACTGAATAGTTATCATCTGACTGTTGAAGAAGGAATCCTACGAGTGCTTTACGTTTTCTAATTATTCATTCACTGGGTAGTGCGCTTCACTTGCTCTGTTAGTCCCTTTCAGTTTACGCCGTATGAAAGAATCGTGACACATACAAAAGTGTCCGTGTTCTGTCAGGAAAACTGCTCAATAAAATGACAGGCCGCGCTGTTGTCAACCAATAAAAGCAAAATTGAATTGCATCAATGTAGCGCTAATTGTAGCGCTAATTGTTTAAGTAACTTGATTGCCAATCAATATGATATCACATAAACCTTTATCAGTCCATTCCTTAGAGTACGAAGCCAGTATTTATCCCGGACATCGCTTTTGTCGCCAGTTAGGAATGCGTAGCGCTAGTGACTATTGGTGCAAATGGATTACATCGATTTTCTTCTCTTGTTCCTCTGCGTTTTCACCTATTATATCGCGCTCGCCATTTATTCGCGAAATCATTATGGAAACAAAATATTGTTTATTCAGTACCCAGTAGGTGGTTAAGTGAAATCGTGGTGCAATATTCGCGGACTCGCACTTAATCACGAGGAAACAGTTTGTTTATGTTCGGCAATATTTCCAGTAGCTGTTCGGATGCACGTCAATTTCTGTCTAGCGCGTCTCAAATATCTTCGTTTATTAATTTATTTGACGACTTTAATAATATTTACAACAGTCTTAGCGCTCGGGCGGAACTGTTTCACGCTCAAAGTGATTAAGCTCTTGGGCGATTCTCTGATGTTTTGACAGATGCAAACTCCATTAACCTACCTATTATACCGGTACAAGCTTTACTCGTGTAGTCACTTAACACATCGTTATTGTAAAACGAACACAACCAATGCGCGTTTACTTAACTGACAAAAAACTGACGTAGAAGTCGGTGAAGAATCTGTTCAGCAACAATATATGTAATACAAACATGTTTCCTCCGTGTCATTAATTATTATTGTCAAAATATATCAAACATTGTGTTCCATTTTGCAAACATATACAAAATGCATATACTATCATTCGTATGAAATAAAACGCTAAATTTGGGTTAATGGAAATTATCATTAATTATATTAATTCGTTCGACATATTTGTAAACGTTCCACGCCCATGTAACGCTGCCAAATACTTACCTGTGCTAAGAACTAATGCTAAATAGCAACGATTGATGTATTTTTTGGATATTGCTTAAACATGCGTCGAAAGTTGATAAGCATATTTTGCGCAAATAACACTTACGGCAATACACTAGGTGTCGCGAGCAAACGAAACCAAAAATACGTTAACCCAGATAAGACGCAAACATAAAATAAGACAATAGGTTTTAATGAAATTTTACATTTTATCTAAGAGACTTGCAATTCTAAAATTTTCTTTTTATTGTTAAAGGGACATTTAAATGTTTTTGTAGATTGACAAAATTGAACAAAAATTGTTTCAGATTTTCAAAATGTCTTTGCATTTATGATTTTTGCGAGGAAACACTATTTCTGAACATTTATCATTCTTTTAAATATCCGTTATATGCATCATTTGACGGTTTAAAAACCTGAAAATTATAAAGCGTTACAAACGCGAAACGATTGAATAATTTGGAGAGTTATCGCTGTATTTTGTGACATTACCAGGATTGCTTATATAATGTATAAAATACACCACTTACTTTATGGGCACGGATGGCAGAGTGGTAAAGTAGACTGGTCTTTTATTCCAAGAGTCAATGGTTCAAGTCCAATTATGGGTTACTTTTTTCTTTATTTTCAAATTTGTAGTTTTACTGGAGCTATTTCGTTTCATTGTTTACATTTATCAAATTTATAGCATTTAATGACAAACTTCAATACATGCAAAACTCTGTGAAAAAGTCCCTTAAAGATCAAGTGTCCTTGTTCCAAGTAGACGAACATGAAAATTACAGACCTTGTGTTTGCAAAGATATGCCGTTATTGTGTTTAATTAAACATCTCCGTTTTGGGGCTCGTCTAACAAACCTATGCTTGAAGCAAACTCTGGCTAAGAAAATGTATTTAATACATTATAAATAAATTGTGAAACACATACAATTAATTAAATTTTCAAAGAGACTTATAATCGTCTGGAATCGCTTACTTTGATTCTCGTGTGTTGGTGAATAAATAATGTACTTGAAAAGTCGAATGCTGTTCAAAATACTTTGTAGACGATCCTCAAAGTCAATGCCTTGGCTATGAAGACTCGAAATACATCTGTTCATGTAGCGTGGGGAGACACCCCAATAGTAAATGAATAAAAACAACCTTTATGAACAGTTTTCATTGGAGGTCGATATATACTTTTGAGATTGCTTCCACTTAGTCAAACACGTTCTTCCTTAAGTTGATAAAAAAAAGCCGCGTTCTGAGAAAACTGGGCTTAATGCATGTGCGTAGTGTAATCCCAGATTAGCCTGTGCAGTCAATTCATGTGCGTAAAGTGTCGTCCCAGATTAGCCTGTGCATTCTATGTGCAGGCTAATCAGGGACGACACTTTCCGCTTTTATAGTATTTTAAGTTTTAAGAAAATCCCTCCTTACCGAAAATCAAGTTTAGGTGTAAAGTGTCGTCCCTGATTAGCCTGCACATAGAATGCACAGGCTAATCTGGGACGACACTTTACGCACATGAATTGTGCCCAGTTTTCTCAGAACACCACTCATTTCATGGTTAATGACGTTGATGTATTTGTGAAAGAAAAGTGTGCTATTTCCAGAACATTTTACAATATGACTTTTATTATGGATTATTTGTGTACTTAGACCAAATGTATAACAAAATTTAAAATGAGCTTATCAGACGCTATCAAACGAATTGTTCGAATATGAATCCTTTTATTAAATCGAGTCTTTACTATTCTCTTTCAATTGTTATTTGCCCTTAGAAACAAAGAAATAGCTTCATGTCCATCAGACTTCGTATAACCCATTAATGCAGCCATGTTAATGACTTCCATATGGGGAGGCTGACGTTTGATTGACTCGTACAGGAAACTTTCAACCTGCTAAGCAGTTATTTATTTAACTTGAAAGCTTCCGTTTTTATAGGAATGCAATATATTCTCGTTTTGTTTAAGAAGAAGCAACTAATTCATTATTGCATGTCAATCTGATTTATTTAATTATTTCAGCCTATTAATACTTTCAGGTTATTTACTACGTACGTTAGTCACAATGTTTTGACTGTTTCATAGAGGAAGACATCGTATCATTAATCTATGTCTCTAGAGTGGACCAATGTTATATTTATGAAATGAATATAGGGTTATTAAAATAAGTGATAAAGGTCCGATATTTGAGAGAAAATTTCTTTATAACGGTGTGTTTGTGTGATTATTGGAGCAAACTCAGCTTTTGTTAAGCTCATGTCAACTACCTGAATCTAATAATGACAATGTACGTTTGACCTATTTTGAAAATTGACATATTCCGCAGCATTAATGCATTGAAAACCAGCCATTTACAGAGCAAAACATCATGAAGGTACACATGATTAGTTTCCATTTTTCTAAATCGGAGAAATTCGTTTTTGATGTTATTGTCTTTTTTTTCTTGTAAAAAGTTATAAAACATCGAATTTTGACTTAAATTAGTTTAGATATAATGGGTCGTTTACAAGAAAGATACTTAATTTGTCTTCATGGTCTAGATATGGTGGTATATTGTTGTATTTTAAAGAAATGTAAATATTTTGAAAGCTATTAAGATGATGTGTGTAACAACAAACTCAGCGATACTTCACAATACACTAGTTATACATTTAAATAGCTGACACAAAAGAACTGTTTGTGGAAATAACTTTCCAACGTACTGATTAAGTTGACAAAGTAGTTTGTCTTAGTTCTAATCGCATCGATTCCCATAATTCAACTGTCGCAGCGGGCGGAAGTCCTAAGTGACACCTAGCGGAAATCAGACGTCGCAATGCTGTTAACGGAAGTGGAAAACATTTGTTCTCCGTATAGATTCAGAATAATTCCAAAGAGATTATTGAAAGGCTTAATTTATCTTTTTAACATCTTTTTGAATCACGACAAGTGGTTTGTTTGCTTTTTCTGTTTGTGATCATCGGCAGATATTGATTAATTTTATTTGAAAAGTGTTTGAGTGCATATCAATGTATGTGATCATGTGCGTTATTATGCGTATAATTCTTCAACAATGGTATTGAATTGCAAATGGTTTTATTAGTTATAACATAAAAACACATCAATTGATTAGAAATTTTAAATAATTTTCATTATTATAGTAGGAGGGAGTGCCTTTGTCATTTGCTCGATACTTTGATCTGAGTGGAAAGTTGCTTTGAGTGATGACAACGTTTCAATGGTGGCATTAAATGATCCAAATTGCTTTTTCGTCTGATGGTCAATCCGTTAAAAGGTCAATCCGTTAGTAGTTGGATGATCTGAGTTGTTCGTTGGTGTTAGTGGTTCCCTGGTGTGAGTGTTAAGATAATATGAGGGGCGGGATGGTCTGGGAAGTTGGAAGTTGGATGGAGTAGATATTTGGATGGTCTAGTAAGTTGGTAGATAATTGAGATTGGATGATCATGGTGATTGGATGGTGTAAAAGGTGGGATGGTCTTGGTGGTATGATGTGTGAAAGCTTAGATGGCGTGAGTGGTTTAATATAGTGTGTAATTGGTTGGTCTGAGTGGTTGGTAGGTCGGAGTGGTTACATGATCTGCGTGGTTAGATGGCCTGTGTAGTTTGATGGTCTGAGTGGTTGGATGGTCTGAGTGGTTGGATGGTCTGAGTGGTTGGGAGTCTGAGTGATTTCATGATCTTAGTTGTGGGCTTGCCTGAGTGGTGGGATGGCCTGAGTGGTTGGATGGTCTGAGTGGTTGGATTGTCTGAGTGGTTGGAGGGTCGGAGTGATTTCATTATCTAAGTGGCGGGATGACCTCAGCGGCTGAGTGGTTTGAGTGGCAGGATGGTCGGCGTAGTTAAATCTTCGGAACGGTTAGATTGCCTGCTTGGCTGGATGATGTGAATGATTGGAGTGGCTCTTACTGATCGGGGGTTGTAGAAGTGGGTAGATGTTAAGATGGTTTTAATGCACGGATTCGTGATGCCGTTATACGGTATTGAATCGGACGATATGTCAGATGAAATAAAGAACTGCATGAAACTAGCAAGCATCCAATGATTTAAATTTTGAATTCCAACAATTGAAAATATGAGAACCTGATTTTGGATCTACATGTAATGTACTTATACCTTTTTGTAAATAGTTAAGATTTCAAGGTTTGTATGGAAGATTGCTGTTGAACAGAACCATTTTTTTCGAATAACAAGTGAACAATGTTAAAAACAAAACAAATTTTCCCAAACCAGCTGCTTAAAAAACATAAAAAAAACTATGTTACAGCTTACAAATAAATAAATAAATAAATACTTAAATCACTTAAATATACGTTCATTTAAACAAGCGTGTTCATAGTTGAATGGTGTAACGCAACACGTAACGCTATTGATCTAAATTGGTGTCAAACTTTTAATTGTGTAACAAAAGGAAATTCGATATGCTTGGAAAGTATACAATAGAAATGTGTTCACGATTTAAACGGTCTGTTACTTTGTGTGTGATTGATTTAAGAAAGACATAATTCAGTCAATTATCTAAACTGTAATTTAAATGGAAGCTACTTACACGAATACGTTAAGATCTTTCCGTAATGAAAATAAACTAGATATACAAACTACCACGTAGGATTAAAATAGGTATACATTTCACTGTAATATAAACTTTTTAACGTGATATTTTCTGAAAGCAATGTCTTAATACAATCTATTTCGCATGTTTCAGTACTTAGAGAAAGGGAAACTAATCTAAACGACTTTTTAAAATTAAAATTTGAAAGGAAATTTAAAAACGTGAACGCTTAGATCGTAACTATGATAAATAGCGTGCACGGACTCCATGTGCCAGTCGTACTTATATAGATCAACAACAAGAAACTTGATTCGAACCTGGAACCTGGAAATGTTCGGAAGACTGTAGGACCGGAAATGGCGTCCATGACACTGGCGTTAACCGATTGGCGTCTGCGTAATACAGCGGCCGGACTATTAGAGCAGGTGAGACCCAGTCCAGCGATAGAAATAATATGTGTTATTAAGATTGTAGTAGTATTGTTAATAGTAGTAATAGTATAATGATGATGATGATGATGATGAATTTGTATTAGTATTAGTAGCAGTTATAGTAGTAGTAGAAGTAGTAGTAGTAGTAGTAGTAGTAGTAGTAGTAGTAGTAGTAGTAGTAGTAGTAGTAGTAGTAGTAGTAGTAGTAGTAGTAATAGCAGTAGCAGTAGTAGCATTTGCAAGAATAGCCATGATGTTCAAATATATAATTAAAACGGTTTACGAACACTTCGCTGTAAAATTATTTTCAAAGACGTTGATTGTCTTTATAAATAATCCATGACACGTTTATGTATTTCAGTTATGCATGAACGGTACGCTAGCGGACATCTACTTCGTGTTTCCAAACCGAGGCGAGCAGCAAGACTCGCTTCCAGCGCACAAGTTCATTCTGAGCATGCGCAGTCCGGTGTTCGAAGAGATGTTCTACGGACTTGATTCCGGAAAGCAGGAATCAGAGATCATCGTGAGGGACATCCGGGCAACTACGTTCCGAATAATACTAAGGTTAGTATAGAAAGGAACTCGTGACCATGAAAACTGTCTCCTATATGATGTAAGCCGTTATTACCCATGAAAAAACTCTATTTGATATTATAAAAAAAAATAATCGGCGGACAAAACAAATGTTAATCAAACATAAGTTTTTATCTGAAAGCTTTTTTTATTAAAAAAAACAACAACAGCATACAACAACTTTTTCCAAAACATTTTGCATTTACGTTTACATGCCCAGTGTTCGAAATAGAAGTCTTCTATAGCAACTCCGTCCAAAAGCAGTTCCAATCGCCTGATTTGCATACAGCTGCTAGTTAGGTTGAAACAGTGGCGTTAATTACCATATACGCGATAGACTTGTCTCGATGTGTATACGTCTTATGCGAAGAAAAATTGCTTTAATTTGCATCTGATCAATCCAGAAACTCATTCATTGACATATTCTCTTTAAGATATTGACACTTTCAAACAATTTCTTCCCAAAACCGATTCTGACTACCGTTAAGTGCTACTATATGATACAAAAATACATGCATATATATTTTGGTAAATTCGTATTAATTTTCGAAATATACTTAATAAAAGTCAGCTTAAGGCTTATTTGCGCGGGGTATTATGCGACGTTTATTTAAAAAATTGAAGAGTATGCAAAAAGGAAAAAAAACGCGAGCACTTCATCACGACCGCAATATAACCGAACATGAAATGAAAACATCCTGATATTATTATTTTCAGTATATAGTTCTTGTTTCTGAAAATTACGATCTCAGAACACATTTCGCTTCCGCTATCTGTTCACACTCTTGATCATTGTATTTCGCCCGCTGCATTTGTATGGTAGCAATGACTATCAAACGTGAAAAATGGTAGATGTTCTTACGTACATTTATTGATCCGCGGCATGGCGATAATGGGTATAATGCCATATGCGGCCATCGTAGTTTCAAACCAGCTCGTGCATTTGCACGGTCTGATCAGGAGCTACAAGGTCCGCTATGAAGTCACGGAACCTTCCGTGGTCCCATTAACACACTTCATGACCCCTTATGAGAGAATACGGATGCAGAGGCATATCTGGGGCAACACCGTTCGAATTTGTCTTAAGGCCTATTTTCGCATAACGCGGCTCTATTTATATTTAAAAAATTAATAAGGGTATGCTCGTGTCTAGCAGTTTTTTACAATACCTAATTATAATATTATGTTGTAAAAAACCATCAACATTTATTAATATATGTTCATTTGAATAAGACTGCTATGAATGTACGGTTCAATTTTCTGCAGATACATGTACACGGACAGCGTCGAATTTGACGGCAACACCGTGCTCCATGTATTGTACGCGGCCAAGAAATACCAACTCTCCCCTTTAATCGAAGAGTGCGAAAGTTTCCTGCAGACGGCAATCGACGTCAATAACGTCTGTTCGATGTTCAACCAGGCCGCGTTCTACGAGATGGACATTCTGCAGACGAAGTGCCTCGATTTCATTTGCATGAACGCCAATGACGTCTTCATTACAGACGATTTTCTCCAACTGACGCCGCTGTCTTTACTGGCCATTCTTAAAGCGGGATCTTTAGGCGTCGAAGAAGAACTAGACGTTTTTAAAGCCGCCATGAAATGGGCGGAGCATCATTGCGAAAAGAAGGGCTTTGAGCCGACTCCCAAGAACAAAAGGGCGTGGTTGGGAGAGGCGTTGTTTAAGATTCGACTGCCAATCATTCCGGTCGCGGATTTTACGACAACGGTCGTAGAAACGGGTTTGCTGACGCCAGAAGAACAAGTTGAGCTTTATAAGCACATGACGTCACACAGAAATCCATCTCGCGATGAGGATCTTTTCGATAACGTTGGGAAGTTTGATGCTAAACATCGGCCCGGCAGCGTGTTTGAGTTAAAGATTCCAGTCTCTTCGGCAGAAAACATAAAAAGCTGTCTTACGGCAGCCAGTCAGATTCTGTTAGTGGCGGATAAGCCGCTCCGTCTGCGAAAAGTTAGCTTACTATACAGCCCTCAACAATACGAGCAAAACATTTCAGTCACCATAACGAATATGAAAGACAGGTCTTTTCAAAAACCTAAGCTGGAGCCGGTCCCCGAGAAAGGACCAATCACGTTCACGCAGGGCGTGTACCTTAAGCCGAACACCCAATACAATATTGCGGTGTCCTGTATGATATACCGGGGTGATGTCAAGGCACTCGAGTTTACTGAAACTCAGAGAGGTGTGCTGATCAATATAAGTAGTGTGTTTAATTCAATCTCATCCATTCATTTGTCGAGAGTTCATTCAGATTTCAAGTGAAATCATTTATTTTGATTATTAGAAAAAAGTGTTATATATATTTATAATTTAAACAGGTTACGTTTGTTTGATATTGGTGCCAAAACTATACAACACGTGAGAAATTGCCCCTGCTTCGAATAAACCCACGAAATAATACTGCTTTGAAGCTGAATGTTTATTCTTATGCAAGGAAATACACATGTTGTACATTGAAGCGTGTTGGGAAGTTTTCATTCACTACAAACGATGAGTTTCTATATATTACATTATTTTAATATGATTTAAATATTGTTGCAAATAAAACTAAACTAGTATACAATATAACGCGTTAGTATGTACGAAGGTGTACACTTCGCATATAGCACGGTTAACGCATTAAACTGTACCGGTGTTCTTGTTCATTATAATTTCGATGGCTTTTTGCACACACAAAACCATGTCCCTGTATATTTTAGACAATCTGGTATTTATAAAGTGAGTGTCATTATTAAAAACAGTAACACATGCGAACATATATTTTTTGATTAACAAAAAAACTATTATCTTAAAGAAACCGGCGTTGTGATGAAAGGGCATGTACTTTTTGTTTATCTTTCAACATGCCAAATCATGAAAAAATGATTGTGATGTTAGATACGTATAGAACTAAATTATTTCACAATATCGTTTTCTTGACAAAACCCGAATCCGTTTCTTCATGCGGAAACAGGTAGTAGTCTCAGCTTTAACACTTTTTTAAATCAGTTTCCAATATGCTTTTCTCAGACAGAGTTAGAGACATACTTTTTGAATTATTTCCTTATATTTATTTTATTGTTAAGTATATTATATCGTTTACAGATAAATTAAGTGTTATATATGTTGCGACTTGTTCACAGTTTCTATAAGTACAATAAAAACTGTCATTGATTCAGAAAATATAGTATGCATTTTTTTTAAACAAGTGAAGTTACATCCTGACAAAAACCCGTGTGAAAATATATCTATGAACAATCCCCAATCGAAATCAGTTAAAAATGCACGTTCGTAACGCGTTTTATGGATAATCTGCAAATAACGCGTATCGCTAACATAAAATTCACGCTTTAAATTTCGGACGCTTGAGTGGTTCAGTTGCCGCCAGTTGGTTTTTGCTTTCGAAGGTCCGAGTTCGACTCCCGGTTAAAGCCTTTTTTTTATGACACATGTTATTATTATTTTAGAACTTTCCAAGCATTAGAGTTTTGCAAGCAATAATATACAGACATTATTCGAAAATACGGAACTTATTCATTGAAGCAATAGGCTACACGAATAAATATTAGAGTGCTGAAAGGTTCATATCCGGTTGATTGCATGTAAAGTAAATGCATACTTTAAGGTAAATAACCGCATTCACATACAAATGGACGATTGGCCGAAACCTTTCTGGTAAATTTCCGATAAATAGGGGAATCAAGTCATTCCCATGTTTACAAATCAACAAATCATCGGTCTGAAAAACGATACGAATACAAAGTGCTTAATCTGGACGTACATACAATTAACTACATGTGTCCAGTTTTCCTTTATTGATTATAAGCAGTGACCTTAAGGGAATGTAGGGCGTCGGTAATAGCCAGATAAGCCGTAGGCAAACAGGGATAATCTGTAACAACGCGAGTATAAATCCTGGTATGATCAATTTACTAACATAAAACATAATTTCGGAAATGCCGAAAGACTAAGGTGTCCTTGAACTTTGACCTCATTGTCACAAAATCAATATGAGTTTCCCTTTCCTCCAAAAATAACCATGATGGTCGTAGGTCAGTGTTCTCTAGAAATCTTGCGAAAGCGAAATTGCCCAATGTGCGACAGGCTGACAAACAGCTGCACAGTTTTATACCACCTCTTCTGTGCAGGAAGCATATTAAAACAATACATGCTAGTTAGCATCTTTACTTTCCCAATTTAAATCAAATAAGCACAAATAATGCTGCAGAAAAAATACAGACGGTAGAAAATACGTACACGTATACTAAATATATATATTTAAAAATTATGAAAGTTCAACAAACAAAATACAATGCTTCATTATCACAGAAAAAAACTTGTTTATTTATGAATTCATGCATGAATTGCCTTTCTAAAAGAATGTGAACTTCTTCAAGATTTGTTTATATCAAAGCTTTTTTCACTTTCAGTAATCTTTGTGGGAGAAACAAAGTGCTTGTCTCAAATGGCACGGGTACGTATGTTTCATTCTAAAAACACATACAGCTTAACAGGTTTTAAATGGTATAGATAGTTTGTCTTTATTAATGTATGAAACGTAGCAGGTTAAAAATGTGATAATTTACTACTTCAGCTTCTGAATAACAGCAAAACGAGATCTAGCTGGTAAACTATACGAACACAATTATGAAACTGTCTAGAAGACTTGTCAGTATTCATTTTAAGCATTTAGCAATTCATTTTGAAAAGCATGCAAAGCTTTCAAAAACTACCTTTAATGCCATAATTGATACAAGAACAGTATTATGGCATTTGCGGACAAGAATATATAAATGATAACAATTAAAATATTAAAGTGAATCAACAGAAAGTTAGATAGGGGCTTGTTTCCAAAATACGTTTCAACTTGGCAAAATATTTTTAATTTGTGAGTACAATATGTCTCGAAACTTAGTATGGCAAAAGTACATAAGTGTATTTGTATATTAGTTATTACCAACATATATAATAAGTTTGAAATTAGCAATAATATTACTAGTGCTAACAATACAAATCTTAGTTTTATTAATACATACAAACAATATGACAAGTTGTCACAATAACTATAATTTTTTATAATATTTGACATTTTAATGTTCACAAATGGCACAGAAATTAATAATATTCTATCAAAGCAATTATGCAGCCATAGCATTGTTCCCCAAAACAAGCATATACACAGCAATATACATTATATCTCAATGATGACATTTGCTCATGTGAGTTTTCAAAATTAAGAAAAATATCACTAAATATATTAACAAACAAAACAAAAGTGTTTGGAATGGTCAAACATACTTTTAGCAGAAAAATAAACAGTGGAATAAAATGTTAATTCTTCACTGGGATTCAGATTTATATCCATTGTTTGATCCCAATGCATACTTCTTTTGGAATTATTTTTTTTCCAAACTGTGAACAATTCGCTTTGAGATTATTTATCTAGGTCAAGCAGGGGAGAGCTTATTTCTGTTTCTCTTTAGATTTTGCTTAAAGCACCTATAAGCAATATTATTATATGTTTACTTTAACACAAAACAGAATTTAATTATGCTTCTTAGAAACCTCAGGATCTTGATCATCAGCTGCTGATCTCCCCTCTACTGTTGTGCCATCTGAAGTCCCTATAGATTCTGGTAATGATGTGCTAGAACCGATTTTTCTGCCCATGCTAAAGCTCATGAGAAAATGCCCTTTCGATCTTTGAAACAATGTTGCTCCTTCCATGGATGGGTTGTTCAAAGGTTTTGATTCTACTTTTATTTCACTACATTGTTCACTGTCAGAATTTATTTTATTTATGTTATTATCACTGTCAGAATTTATTTCAGTTCTGTTATCAGAAAAAGTGTTGGCTCCACTTGCACTGGCAGAATTTTGCGTTACATTGTTAAGATTGTCACCATGTGTGCTGTTATGAATCTCTAGCTTTCTGTCAACATAATTTGACAGAGTTTGGTCACATGACTCATTTTGGTCACATGATTCTTTGCTATGATCAAATGACAATCTGGAATTCAGACTCATGGAAGATGATGCTGAAAAACTGCTCTGTGAATCATCTGGAGTTGTAGCCCTTGGCATTTTTATAACAAATCCTTCTTTTGGCTCAATGGGGGTGTGATCTTGCACCATGGTTAATTCAGTGTAAGAATTAGCACTAAAAATCTGACTAAAATTCTTAGGGACACTTGTATCTGAGGAAGCCCTTCTTTCATCTGAAAAATTTGATTCTTTGTTGTGATTTATTGTTTCTGCCATTTCTGTGGGGTTTTCATTGGTTGTTTTGTTGGCTGCTGTTTCCGGATTGGTTGATTCCTTCTCTTCAGTATTTTGCTGATGATATTTCTGAATGACTTTGTAAGAATGGCCCAGAAGTATTATGCTGTTTAGTACTTTAAACGACATCAAACTGAAATATAAATGATTTTTTTTTCATTTTCAATATTGTAACTTTTATTTCATGACCGAATAAGTAGTAGTCATTTAACATGTACCCATGTAATCAATGGGTGTCAATTTCAACAGGATACATGATAGGCACCATTAATTCAAGTAAAATGAAAAAAACATATATTGCAGGCTGCAGATGGTGGAAAAAATAATATACAAAATACTTTTTTAACTATGAGTTAAACTATTTCATAACACATATGGTTTTATATCCCTAAGGTAACCAAAAAATAAATTACCTCTAACAGTTTCAAAGTTTACCACGTATAACCATATAAACAAATTTCAAATGGTATCAGTTAAAAGAAATACTTTATCTATCACTGAGTGTTTAGAGGATGGCAAAATATTCACTTATGTTTATTAAACTATTGTATTTTAATGAGTTTTGCAAATTATTAAGATACAACTGTTACATCTGCTGAAGATTTCATAACAGATACCAAATGTGTTATGCTTAAGCCTCAACTGTTACCTCTTATTTGATCTTTTTTTAATTTATTTCTTCACTATCAACTGTGATTTTGAAAATATTAATACAACAAGAGCACCGCATAACAGATGCCAATGCTCTGCTGCGGGTGCAGTTTTGAATAAAAGAAAGACTGTCAGAATTTTTTTTATAGAGGTCACAGTGACATTAACCTTTGACCTAGTGACGCCAAAAATAGTGTGGCGTGTAGAACTCATCAAGGTGCACCTACATATGAAGTTTCAAAGTTGTAGGTGGAAGCACTTTGATTTTAGAGACAAAGGTCAAGGTTTTAGCATGACGCGGACAGCAGACGGCGGAAGACGAGCTGGCTATGACAATATCTCCGAAAATAGCTAAGCTAAAAACTGGAAACTTAATTCTTCCATACAAAAAGTAGGTTGTGACCAGAGTGGCTGATTAAAAAATTATTCATGCATTAACTGTTGACGCCAATCATTCTCATCATCACTAAATCATGAACTGCATTGCAATACACACATCACTAAATCATGGACTGCATGGCAATACACACATCACTAAATCATGGACTGCATGGCAATACACACATCACTAAATCATGGACTGCATGGCAATACACACATCACTAAATCATGAACTGCATGGCAATACACACATCACTAAATCATGGACTGCATGGCAATACACACATCACTAAATCATGGACTGCATGGCAATACACACATCACTAAATCATGGACTGCATGGCAATATACACATCACTAAATCATGGACTGCATGGCAATACACACATCACTAAATCATGGACTGCATGGCAATACACACATATTTATGAAAATTGTCCTTACCATAAGCAAATCATGAGAACAATGGCGTAGTCCATCACAGTGTTAAGTCTAACTGATCGACTCAGTATGCGATACAGGAGACACGCCAAGGGCAGGGGAGTTAACCCCATCCGACGAGAAACAAGATCTGCGGGATCAGAAAAGGCCTGAAGAATGGTAATAAAAGTCAGTTCTAAGATGGGTACATTTAATATATGTACAGACCAAGAAACTATATTTGAGCCTCACACTTGGAAAGCGGGGCTTAATGCATGTGCATCTTGTCTTGTCCCATGTTACCAGTCCACACAGGCTAATCTGGAAGACACTTTCAGCCAAGAATGGATGTTTGCTTAAAAAACACTTCCTATAATTAAAAAACACCATAGAACCAGGAAATTGAGCAAGGATACGTTTAGAATTAAAGGAAAATGTACATGTTTAATTGATTTGCTAGGGGTAATAAACCTGTTTCCAGCTTCCAACAGCCTGTTATACATATCTATACATATCTAAAAACTGAATTTTTCCTGGTTCACTGGAATTACTTTATTTAACATTGCACTGCAGTTAGTGTTTACCCAACTAGATGTTTACTTTTTCATGAAACAGATGAAGATGGAGCTTCGTTAGTAACAAAAGCATACTTAGGTTAATATCTTGACTCAACTTCAAACTTTTTCTAAATTTTCAAGACAAGTTTTACCCTCATGATAAATTTGGTGATTTTTTTTAAATAAGTTATGAGTATATCTCATCCCTTAGATTGAGGAAGAACACGCCAGTCCACTTACAGCTGATGATTTGAGATTGCTGCTTTGCTGAGCAATATTCTCAATACTCAGCTGAATCAAAACTCAAATCTCATCTTGTTAGTTGAGCTCATAAATTTAGAATATTGATGATATTTGGCTCTTAGTCTAGTATTGTATAAGTACCTGACTCAATATTTGGACTCAACTTTCTCTTTTTTCTTAATTTTTGAAACAAGCTGGAACAGCACGCTCAAATTGGTGATGGCAATAGATTTTTTTAGTTTTGAGTAAAAACTGAAATGTCCTGTCAGGCTAATCATTGTTATTTTTTTCGATAAAGTAAATTCAGGCTTTCTACTGCCTCTCCACAAAAAACTAGGGCAAAAGAAGGGCAAGATTTTAGCAAAAAGAAGGGACATTTACTGTTAAAAAGTAGGGCTAAATAAGAAAATAATTACCATTTTTCACCTGGAATTACCGTTACATTGATACATATCCGAGTCCATCTGATGCTGTGAGAATGCCTTGTTCTGCCCATCCTTGAAATACAGGCACCTGAATTTTTTATTTCTCATTTAACATCAATATGCCCAATGGAATACAATAAAGAACGTGACATTCAAAACATACACTGTTAATCTTATAAAGCAAAGTACAAAAGCACTGTTAACCCTTTCCTCCATGAATATATACCAAACTTCACCCACTATGAATATATATGTATTCTTGCACTAGTACTAAAACAAAGAATTTTCTCACCACAGGCAATAGTGAAGAATTATATTTTTATTATAATTGTATAAGCAGACAGAGACTAAGGTCTATTCCGTTTGCTAAGGTGTTAAAATGAGTAAAGTAAAATGTAAGATGTCAACATATACTGTACTGTTTAAGTGCAACATAATTATATGAAGGTATTATTGTCAAAATTTACACTCGCTAAAAATTGCAGCAAGTACATGGGTGAAAGTTGAAAATTCCCAAAATACTGAAAATAAAATCTGGGGGCCGATATGGCCCCCGGTGGGTCCAGGGCAAGTGCCCTGGCCAAGGGTCCAGGGGGTCTCGCCCCCGGAAGCTCCTGCATTTTAGCTTATTTGAAACAAACTACAAATGCCATGGTGTTAATCAAATTCTAATCAATTTATTAATTTTAAAGTAGATGTGTGTCCATTGGACACAGATGCCCCCACAATTTGTCTCTGTCACAAAGATTCCTATCGTTTGCTTAATTAGGGGCCATAACTCCATAGATATCTGATACACTTGCATCAAAATACTAAGGTATACAAGTTCACATGCTGACAACTATTCACAGAAAGATGGCTCTAGCAATTATACTTTTGAGTTCTGCGCGACACAAACTTTGGGCTATGGACAGCCAGATGGACGGACAGACAAACAATGGTAAATCACCCCACCCTTTTTTGTGGGGTCATACAAAATTATTTATGATTAATATGACAGTAAGGAAAAGAAAGCTTTACAATTAAACTTAAATTTATTGTGTAAGAAAGGAAAACAGCATCTGCAATTACGAATTTAACCCATTAGGTTTAAAACACAGCATTGCATTTGTGGGTTTCCTCAGCTAGTAGCATCATTGGGAAAAAAAGAAACTTGGCAGTGTAAAGTCTAGATGAAACGTGCATATCTGTCACCCCTATTTCAAGAAGCACATATGTCATGATTAAATATAACATACACGTTTTTTCACAATGTAAAAAGATATTATCTTACCTAAAGACCAGTTTGTCTGTACTGACTAGCCAAGGAACCATGGTGCTTTCAAGGATGGACATCACAAGGTGATCCCCCCAAACACATCTGAACTCTACTCATTACAAAAGATTCATAATGAATGGATATCCTGTAAAATATCTAAAGAAGAATCATGTAAGCCTTCATTTTACATTTTAGTTACTTTACTTGCAAAATGAAAAAGTAGGGATAATAGGGCTATTTTTGAAAAACGTTGGGGAAAGTAGGGTTAAGAAAAAAAAGTAGGGAAAAGTTGGGACCAGTAGAAAGCCTGTAAATTATAAAAAGTAAATGTTACAACTTAAAACCATGTGATTGTTGCAATAAATATGCATGCAGACATGCAGTCACCTGGCTCTGTCTGCTGGTGGCCATGTCCATTGCCAGTCTGACTCTGAACTCCCAGTATACCTGCAGGAAACAGAGATATATTGAAACCTTTCAGAAATATTGAAAAATTTGAGAAATATTGAAACCTTTGAGAAATATTGAAACCTTTGAGAAATATCAAAACTAGAGCTTGAAATTAAAGCTGCCGTAACCTTTAATAAAGACATTGCCAAGGAAATGAGACTCTCCATCCAATCCAAAAGTCTGTATCTGATGCAATAAACCAAGTGTCTACACATGAACAATGATATCAAATGGAGTTACCAAAACTCCCCCTCAACTTGTGTGAAAAAAAGCTGATAAAACACACCTGAGCAACAGGATGTTGGATATTCTTTTCAACAAACATAAATTTAAGGCAAAAAAAGCAATTACCTATACATTCTTATTATTCACACATTTCTGACAAAGATCATAATTTTCTGATGCAAATATTTAGTGGAAAAGGAGGTAATCAGATCGAAATATCAATATTATCACGCCTGTAACATGTACTCATTAGGGTTGTCAGAGAAACATTAGCTCAACATTTTTGTTTGACACTGACCTTAAGGCATGAATATATTAAAATACAGCTATTTGGAATACATAAGTTTTCGAATGATGCAAGTTAAATCAATTTAAGAATACACACTAAATTATCTGTAATGGCATCAGCAAACAAAATTGAATGCAATACTTTAATACCAGACCCAGACACAATTCATGATCGTAATGTATGTGTATAAAACCAACAAATGTCTGGTAAATTTTGGAATGCTAAACAATGATCAACAATGCCTGTCTCAAAAATTATTATTATTTTACACCATGAATTAACTGAAGTGGGATTAAATGCGCATTAAATGCAACTTTGAAACCCGTAGTTAATTTATATTTTTACAAAAATGTGAAGTTAATCTCGTGAAAAAAACTAAATATACATGTAAAATACATTTCAGTGCATTCAAAGACAACTTACATCAGCCAGTATCTCATTAAATTTAAGGATGAAGGCGTGTTTTCCCCAATCCACCAGTATCTCTGATATAAGCACAATTATTGCATCAGGTAACAGAACCCACAAGTGCTCTGAAACAAAAACAAACAATACAAATATTTGTTCACAAGGCAGTTAATTAAAATGCAAGTTGAAAAGGTTGCATTTGCATAACAGATATGGTCTCGGCTTTAAAAAAGGGAAGTCACAGGTCTATTGCTATTTCAAGAAGTTTTCTCTTGATTTTTCTAAAGACCATGAGAAATGGTTTTTCAATTTGACTAGTGCAAATTGAAAACAGTTTTTTAACACCCTTACTAAAGCTTGGTCACAAATTTGACCTTTACCCCCACATTGCCTTAACAGTAATTGCAGTAATGCCCATGGCTAAGTTCAAAGGCACATGTCTGTCACTTAAGAATAATTTACTCAATGCCCTTGAAAATTTATCTTGTACATGTACACTTCATGGTGAGGGCGTATTTCTTGTTTTAATTTCAAAATAAAATATACGGTAAAACACGGTACTTTTGTTGTTTTTTATTTCTAAAATACTTAACATGCTTTTGCAATTGCCTTCAACAATAGTAAAAATATAAACATAAAACCAAGAAGTATTTTTTTATAAGTTTTAATGGTATCACTTGAGATATTTGTAAATAGGAAAAATGTAGGTTTGATCTTTGGACTGTTAGAGTGAATTCTTTATAGAAGTTTATTGGACCATGTATTATACCTCTTTCTTGCTCATATCTATCTATAAGGTGAATGAAGTTCTGTACCCGTTAAACGTGCAGAAATAAAGTGAAAATGGCAACTTGCAAACACAATAAAATCAGACAAGACTGCGAGTTACTCAGGTTTAATACTGTTTGCTACTCATCAGTACCTCAGAGTTGGAAATGAAGCCTTTAAAAATTCGATCTAGTAAGAAATATCTTATATTTAATTTGATTTTCTGGGGACTACAAACGCGTCAAAATGCCTAAATTGCAAAGGTTACCACGGCAACAAAAAATCTCACCCATATCCCAAGCCACCTCGTTCATGTTTCGAATGCAGACAACAAATAGCAAGACAACATAGTGGAATCTCTCCTTTACGTCACTGCATGAGATCTGGTACAGGTTGTTCTTGTCCACCCTCTTGAAAAGGTTTGACTTGATCTCAGCTAACTAAAATTGAAATAAAAATTATTTGATCGTTTTATTACATAACAAAAGAATACCAAAATGCTAAAGTTGGAATGAATATCTGTAAGTTAAAAGAAAACAAAACAGATTTATTCTAAAACAAAAACATAATAAGGTATTTTAAAGCTCTAAATTTTACAACACTTAGTGCTGATTCTCGTATCCCCTTATTTGTTATATTGACTTAAAAGGGCTCCACTATTGTCTATTGCATGGAAATAAATACCGGTAGGCTTAATAATTTCATCAATTAAATCAATGTATTTACATATTGTATGATCAACTGTTAAACACCAAACAGCAAGGTATAATGTTTGTATGACGAGCCCCTACCAGAAATCTCAGTATTTGTACTCAAATATTAAATAACCCTGTTGTAGTGTCTAATCTTAGTATGGACACCCTATGCCAACCTTTATCAGTTCAAATCAATGCTTCGTAGTCCATCATTAACTGCTAAGTCAGCTGTAAGACAACTGTGAGAAGAGATGAACAATAATGCACTGACTTAAATATCATAAAAAGCTACCAGAACATCCTTCAAGGCCCTGGGTTCCAGAACCAAAGAGTACAATACCTCCCATTTGATTAGGGATTAAAGGAACTCAATCAATTCCTTTTTACTCCCTAAATATGTGAAAATGCATTGCACTAAGTAACAAATATGGATTAGAGATTTTATGGTGGAAGTACAGGAAATGGAAAACTCTTTGGATAGGTCAAACATTCATTAAACTATACCCAAGTTTGAGTTCACAAGACATTCTTTTCGCTACACCTTTTAACTATTTCCAACTCAGAAGCAAAGTGAAAATGTCTTTTGCAAGCAGCATAAAACCAGAACAGCCTGTGAGACACTCGCAGTCTGTTCAGGTTTTATGCTGTTTGCTGCTCATCAGTATCGTAAGATTGGAAATGAAGCCTTACAAACGTCATTCTCGTAAAGATTTTAAATTTAATGAGATTTTCTACGGGACTACAAACACATCACAGTATATTTATAAGGGGTAAAGGGCTAACCCTTTACCACTAAGATACAAATTTTCACGGCTTTGGCGTCCCTCAGTAAATTAATTTTAATTAAAGACCTTTCTTACTAGATTCAAATTTCAAGACTTCATTTCTTACCCTTAGATACTGACGAGAAATAAACAGCTTAAAACCTGAACAGACTGCGAGTTACTTGCAGGCTGGTCTGTTTTTTTGCTGTTTGCACATAGCAATGTTCACTTTGCCTCTGAGTGGGAAAGAGTCGACCGTGTGTGCCGTCCTTGAAGGTCACTACTTACGTTGTTGGACATCATGATCACCAGGAGGGCCTTGTTGTGAGAGTTGAAGGCCACATTCAGTACAGTGGCTTGGAACAGAATCAATAGTGCATGGAAAACTGAATATTTTGTTAAGGAAATGTGCAATACATACACACACAAAATAGTTCATAACAAATGGTGCCAAGAAATCTATCATGCTATAATTGTAGTGCTATAATAATTATATCTGATTTAATTAGCATCAGTTTCATTGATTGTTAGTTATATTTTAAAAAATCTTCATAATTACCATCAACAACTTTTAAATATACAAATATATACAATTTACAAAATCATGTTTAATAGTGATTTTTTTCTAACGACTTTTCATAGTACAGCCTACAGGGGGAGTAAACATTTGCAATAACTAAAAGGTACAGATTTCTAAACAGCGAATTATTTGCAATTACTAACTAAGGGCGAGTGAGGATTTGTAATCGCTAAGGGCCAGTAACAATTTTAAATCACTAACTAAGAGTCAGCATTTGCTATAACTTACTAGGAATTGCAATTAATAACTAAAAGCATGTACATATTTCTTATCTGCAAGTAAGGATATGCGATCCCAGTAATGTCTTCAGAAAGATTTTTATAATACTGCCTGAATGTAAAATCAAGCCAATGTTGCAAAGCAGAAACCATTGTTCATTACGCTTTTGCCACCAATAAGATGACATGTTTAAGCTTATTTACATCATACCGCAAACATACACATAGAAGGATACAGACATATATCACAGCGATAAGCAGGTGGGTGAGAGTTCCCAGATGATCTCGCTTGCGCCCCCTGGGCTCTGTAGCGGTCCAGAACAACGCATCAAGGATGTCATGGCCGAAACTGGACAGCAACCGGTCTGCCATCTGAACAAAAAACCATTTTGCAAAGAAATATTGGTGTATTTGCATTTTATGAACTCCTGAGATTTATAATAAACTGGTAACCGGGAAACTAAATCCTTAATGAGTTTAGACCTGTTTCATAAGCATAATTACAATAATATGCTTAGACCTTCTGAGACACTCACCTGAGATACAAAGGAACTGACATAGTTTTGCAAACAAAGGCAGTAATGCCACATTTCTATACATAGAATGGCAAAAATAACAAAAACACAAACACTTACATCAAGCATATTGAAGAACACGTAAAGCTTGATGGTGGCCTGCCCCCTCACGAGGTGGTACATCATGGAGGTGTCTACGTAGCTCAGCAGAAATGAGCACACAACCAGAAGCACCCCCTTGAGAATATCACAGATCTGGGACGGCTCCAGATAATGACGAGATCTGAACAAGAAAAGGAATCGGTACTTTACCCTTCACCACACAGCTTTGCACATTGAATTTGTAATCCCTTGGAAAATCTTATTAAATTAAAGACTTTTCTTACTGGATTTAAGTTTTAAATCCTGAGATGCTTATGAAAAAAAAACAGAATTAAACCTGAACTGACTGCGAGTTACTCGCAGGCTGTTCTTGTTTTATGCTGGATACATATAGCTATTTTCACTTTGCCTCTGGGTTGTTAAAGGTTAAGAAATAATACATGAATTCCTACTTAACTAGAGCTTTGTCACAAGCATAACTTATACTCCTGCATTACTTTGCCAGCTAATTCAAGTGCTGTCTGATATATTCTTAGTATTAAATAAATCACTTGAAAAATGTGGTAGTTAAACACTAGTGGAAAAACTGACCGAAATAATGACTCCTTTATACCACCTCACTGCAGGGGTATAATAAAGTTAAAATGGAATAGCTTTGTTATCACGGTAATGGGTTCGGCCCAAGCCATTACTTTTGGGAAAAAATGTGGCATTTTGAATTAAATTGGAAAATTGGTGTTAATTTTTTTTCTTACAAATACTTTATTATTGAGAATAAGAATAAAAGAGTTTTTAATATTTAATCTACTTAGGTTCAACTTGTAGAGCAGGATAGGAAAATTATATAATAAACATATTTTTTTATATATCTTTTAAATGGAACTCTTATTTGGAAATTTTGGGCAGGCTTTGGGGGAAAATACATACTTTTGAGATTGGGAAAAGGGCCACATTTGGGTCTCAATTTTTCCCAAAAAAAACACAAATTATTTGTGTTCATTACTTATTGTTTGAAAATGACTATAAATTGCATTGGCGCTAAATAGAGTGGTCAAGCATAATACTAATTCTTTCTAAATCAAGAAATTTAAATTAAATACTGGTGTTAAAGTTTCACCTCATCAATCCACATGGCAAAGTGAACACTTTCAAGACTGCCAAACAGATCCGCAATGGCAAGAATGTGAAGATGAACAGGAATGCGTCCAGGCATAGGAAAAAGCCATAAATACTGAGCTGAAAAGGCATTATAACATTTAGCAATATATTAATAATTCTTGAAAACACAAATTTTAAAGAAAACAAATGAGGCATTAATTTGCCTATACAACAATGAGTACATATAAATACATACAATTAATACCCAATAGCACAAAATTCAAGTTTAAATCAAAGGTACCTGCAGTTTGTGTCATTATATATTTTTTGTAGTGGATAAAAACAAGTTACGTCTGCATCACTTTTAGAATCAAAGAACTCAACATGAATGACATCTTTTTTTTTTCATTTTTAGTTCACATGTTATGAGAAATTGAGACCTATCTTGTCATGATAATAATATCTAGACAAGGCTCTAAAGGGACATTTTCACATTTTGGTAAATACACAAAATTGAAAAAAAAATCATTTTTTTCAAATTTTCCTTGTTCATGTAGTTATGATATTGCGAGGAAACATTTACCATGCTCTAAAATATCCGTTATAAGCATCTTTTGACAAATTTATAAACTGAATATTATAAAGCGTTACAAATGCAAAACAAAAATTGTGTAATTTGGAAACATTTATTATAATTGTTATTTTTGTGACATCACAATGATTGCCTACATTGAGAATAAAAAACATGCAGTTGTATGTCAGCACTGATGATTGGTGAGTGGCTCAGTAGTTGAACTGCATTTGGTAAAAGTCAATACTTTATGAATATTTCTTGTAAAATTGACTATAGTTGATACCTTTTCTAATTCTCGAGGGGTTTTCATAAACGTGTAAACCCGCTGTCTTTTCTGTGCATATTTTTCTTCTTCCCTTTCTAGCAAGTAACCCCTTGTGAGTTCTGTCGTGAAATAACTAAACACCGACATGGCTGTAACATAAACAGTACAGCTTATGTATTCTTCTTCAAAGTCAACATTTTGACCATTATTATCTGATTATGTGGAGTAAGATACTAAACTTAATACAAACTATTGTATTACACCTATTTTTTGTACTTGCTTTATTTTTAATGGTTATTATAGAAACCATCTTCATATATAAGATTAATGATTTAAAAGACAAACATGTTTGATTAAATGTCATTGGATAATTGCCTTCTATGGGGAAAATCCTTCAATTTTAACTGCAAAAATAACAAAAACTAAACCTGTGTCTATCCTTGTTCTTTATTTGTTCATTGAGTAATTCAGGTGTAAACAGCTAAAACAGCACTAATATTAAATTTAACATGAATAAACAAACATCTGAAATACCATTCAAAGTAACAATCGATAATGTATATAGCATTTAAATACATGGAACACATAAAAAAACAAAAGCACAGTCATTTTAAAGTTGTGTGCCTTTTTTTTCTTTTAAAAAATCAATTAAACTCTGAAATTTCAAATCATAATTGTTAAGACATTTAATTAACAAAAATCTTTTGATATTGGCAGCGAGGGATATTTTCTTGCAGAATTAACAGAAAGATGCCCAGGTTTGTTTGTAAATAAAAGCCAGGGGGCATAAACGATATACAGCGAGATAACTGACCCCGCGAGATTACCATCCGGGTTTGAACTCTGACTGTATTAATTAATACCTGGATACCTGGATACCTGGACTGTTGGGCCGTAATTTAGCTATGCTGTAGTGGCCCCTCTGATAAATGGTCTCTTCTTTAGAATCTCTCTCTGATAATTACTATTTTATTAAAAACTTCTCTAGAGTGCGCTTAGTAAAATTAATTGTTAATTTATCTTAAATTACCGACGGGTTAAACTTCTTAATGTTCCATTTTTCAGAATTTAGCAATGATTTAAATTGATTAACACTTGTGGCAGCTATTGTTAATTCTTCCAAACTGTTCCAGTAATGAATTGATCTTTGACTAAAGGTGTTGAGTCTTACATTACTTTTGGAATTCTTGCCTCTTAGTTTCAAGTGATGACCACGAAGATTATCCTCAGCCAGATCGAACAATTTTTCCCAGTTTAAATCATCTAGCTTATGTAAAGATTTGAAAATTTGGATCATATCCGCCCTGTCCTGAATGACTATAAAAATTGTTTATAAACATGATGCATAAATAAATATATTTACTTAATAAATAATTTTATTTATACTTTAACACTATTAATATTTATAAATAACTCTTTATTCTCTTAGTCTATTTTTATAAACTAAAATACTTTGAAACATACAATCCGAATTATTTATCCGAATTGTATTCCAACAGTAAAACTTTACTTTTTAACTGCTCCTCAGCCAATTTAAATGATTCTTTCGTTTCCATGATATAAAACTGCCGTCATCGTTCGAAACTCATGCTTCCGCAGTTATGTTCTTTTCTAAGAGAATATATATTGATAATTGTGTATGTTGACGCGATTGTTTTACGGTTCGGATTTGTTTTGTTTTGCACGTTCGGAAGACAGAATAACAACAACAACCGAACAACAACAACTAAAAGAACAGTCTGTCCTTAACTTAAGTCAAATGTCAAAGTGGAGATTCGCTGCTGTTAAAGATCTTTAATGAATGGTGAATATAGCATTTATGTATTTAAAATTGCAAAAATATAATTCAAATTGCTTTTAACTAGTAAAATCGCCAACGGTAGCAACAACCTTTGAATTTGTGTACACAATTTTAAAATTTCTGTAGACAGTGTAGTCAAATTTGCACATGTCAAGTGGCAGAGAAGGCCTTGTGGTATACCATGTTATCTTCCCATGGATTGGTCAAAGTGGCAAAGGCAGTTATCTGTGCTAAATCCATGTGCAATGGTTGATACTAATGGCTTGATCATTACATATTTGGACTTTGATTTTTTATGACAACCAATTATTTAATGATTAAACAACAAATCATATAAATTATGTCATTTTCACAGTTTTTTGCATTAGTGATTTGCAGCACTTTAATCTATTTGCTTAACATAGACATTTCACAGCTTCTAACATGACATTCTCAAACAATTGATGTCAATGCAAGGTAACTTTTCCTTAGTTGCAATAATTCAACTCCGAGCTACTTAACGTCTTGGTTGCTGGGTATGTACTCATAAAAGCTCAAAGTATTTAAGAAGAATAAATTTTTCCCTAAATGGTGAGATAAACCCCCACTAGACGCTAGCCAGTTTATTATAATTTCAGGACGAAATCACACACATCATTTCATTACCTTGCTGATGCACAATGGTTAATTGCAAGAAAGATGTCACCTTACCACCACAGTTTTAGAGTTGGCTACTGCTGTATACAAAGGAGATGGTTCGTTAAGAAGATAACGTCATTTAACCTCCGGGACAGTGACTCTGTGGACATACTGCGACAGAAATTAAAGTTGTCATTCAAGGCTAAGATTGGTATTATGTTTTGTTTTACAGGGTTGTTTTATTCTTTTATTCCTTATTTAATTTAGCTTTTCCCCTAATGGGTGTACACTGTATTAATTTATAGTTACAGACCTTGGGTGTCAAATAGCCCCACTCCCAATTGTCAAATACAATTTTGCTTTAGACAAATATGATCCCATTTGTGCAGGTGCTCTGCCAAGGCTCCACTAGATTTGACTGTTGATGCATCATACTATATATGTCTAGGTCATACTGAACATATTAGTAATAGTAAATAGCTGAAAATAAATACACTACCGCAGAGAAAAATGGCTGGAAGAAAATTTCAATATCAGTTTAGATAACAAATGGGAGACAATGATGAGATATTTGATGGTCAATAATACATACAGTGGAATGCCGCATGGAGGGGTCAAATATTCCTTAAACTTAGGCTTTTATGACTATACTCATAAAACAATTACACATTGCAACTGAGTAGGGAAGGGTACTTTAAATTGCTAATAGGTTTTAATTAACAATTTTAACAATAGTTCGATAAAGTCCACATAGAACAATTCATGCGTGAAACACATTATATACATTTTTAAATATTGAATCAAAATTTCAAATGCTTACGTTACTTATAATGATAATCATATGTTGTAGCTTAGCTTAAAATCAGTAAAATTTCTTATTTTATTTTGTCCACAATTGTAATCACTTGTAGTCGTTAAGATTGCCATCATCAGCATTTATATTTTGTGAAATGTTTGATTTGGCATTGAGTGACAATAGTTTTATTTGTACTTAAAAAATATTGACTTTGTTTCAGGAGTGGTATGCAGCTTTATCCTAGGCAGGTCAGTTAGTGTTGCTTTAAAATATCCGTGTAATTGAAAGTGTAAGAAAAATATGGTCTCAAACCTCAATTACTTGACCGTCACCCAAACAATTTTCAGATTATCACACTGTTTTCTGTAGTTTATCAATATAGTTAGACTCAATAATCTGTCACTTATATCAGACTTTATTTATTAAAATTGCAAAGGGATTAGTGAAGGTTTGCCAAAATGCCTGTAAGGTTTATCATTGAAAAGGATTCTTAGTCCAAATAATTGTTTTTAAATTGTTGGGATGTGGATTGGTTTTAACTTTAGTTATCTTTTAGCTGCTGGTTGCTTTGATATTAAGTGTTATTGTTATTTTATCTAACATGAAGAAAGTATATATATATATATATATATATACAATCTACCTCAGAGGCATCTGTATGTTTAGATAAGAATCAGCATGTTATCTCTTTCCAATCAGTGTGGTTATAAATGTAAATGAGTTGTTTGTTATATATTTTCAGTGTTCTGTTTGTTACGCACACAGTCTGGTCGTTGAGTGAGAAGTTACGCTTCACCCACGAGGCCCATGAGGCTGACCGTAGGACCAGGTTCATCTACATTGACAAGCCACTGGCTCTAACTATGGAGGATATTTGTAAGTGATCAATGTCAGCTGTTAAGATTTGACCATGGAGGATATTTGAAAATAATTATTTTCAGCTGTTTAGATCGGACCACAAAGGATATTTGAAAATGATCATTGTCAGCTATTTAGATTTGACCATGGAGGATATTTGTAAGTGATCATTGTCAGCTGTTAAATTTGACCATGGAGGATCTTTATAAGTGATCATTGTCAGCTGTTTGGATTTTACCATGGAGGATATTTGTAGTGATCATCGTCAGCTGTTTAGATTTTACAATGGAGGATATTTGAAAATAACATTGTTAGCTGTTTAGGTTTAACCATGGAGGATATTTATAAGTGATCATTGTCAGCTGTTTAGATTTTACTAGGAGGATATTTGGAAACGATTATTTTCAGCTGTTAAGATTGGACCATGGAGGATATTTGAAAATGATCATTGTCAGCTGTTTAGATTTGACAATGGAGGATATTTGAAAATGATCATTGTTAGCTGTTTAGAATTGACCATTGAGGATATTTGTAAGTGATCATTGTCAGCTGTTTTAGATTTTACCATGGAGGATATTTGTGAGTGATCATTGTCAGCTGTTTAGATTTGACCATGGAAGATATTTGTAAGTGATCATCGTCAGCTGTTAAGATTAGACCATGGAGGATTTTTGAAAATGATCATTGATAGCTGTTTACGTTGGACCGTGGAGGATATTTATAAGTGATCATTGTCAGCTGTTAAGATTTTACCATGGAGGTTGTGTGAAAGGATCATTTTTAGCTGTTTTAGACCATAGGCTATATTTCTAAGTGATACTTGTCCGCTGTATAGATTACCATGGAGGTTATTTGTAAAAGATGAATTTCAGCTGTTATAGTTTTAACAATGGAGGATATTTGTAAGTTATCCTTTTCAACTGTCTTATATTAAAGAAGTGTTTCTCAAAAATAAGTAGTAAGGGAACTATTTCTGTACTCTGTGATGATAGCTTGCTTTACGGAATTGTTCACAGATTTTCGTTAAAAAAATATATCATTAGAATAATTTGCTAACTGAATTGTAATAATTGGAATAGTTTTAAATGAATATTATAAAACATAAAGGACATGCCTGTCCTTGGGTTTAAATTTGGGACAGCTAGAAGTGAAAGCTTACGCCCTACCACTTTACCAAGTTTTTAAGATTGGAAGGTAGTTTTAACTTCAAGTCAGTAATACATGCGTTTTTAATGTATTACATGTCAAGAAAAGCGTTGCCAACGCTTGATCTTTTTACCATATTTTGATTGATAATTATCAATGAACTAAAAATTATTTGTAAGTTTTTTGTTTTTTAACACATATTGCACATATTGCAGCATAAAAACTGCCACTCACTGGACAATGGCTTAATGCTTTTTGTCTATTATCATTATTTGCTTAAGTCTGTTTTGATTCACTTTAGCAAACATTACTGTCTGTTGGTAACAGCTCAAACAGCAATCTCCACTTTGGGCCAACAGTTTTTACTGATCCCAAATTATTTAGGATAACTTTAAAATGCCATCATTAACCTCTGAAATAGTCAAATAATTGGTCAACTCAATAGTTAACTAGAAATGGCGCGGCAGAGGCCGACGCGTATCCCCACGCCGAATGTTTGAGCTAGGTGTGCCCCAGGGTTGGTAATGGGGCCATGCATAGCTGAGATTGACCGTATTGTCATAAGAGAAGTTCATCATCAATTAGAAGTGAATTGGTGTAGAAATGAAGAAGTTATAGTAAAAGGCAATTTTTGGTGGGTGTGACATATGTGGGCAGGGCGCCCCAGGGTTGGTAATTGTGCCATGCATAGTTGAGATTGACCGTATTGTCATAAGAGAAGTTCAGTATCAATTTGAAGTGAATCGGTGTAGAAAAGAAGAAATTATAGTAAAAGGCAATTTTGGGCGGGTGTGGTCTATGTGGGCGGGGCCCCAGGGTTGGTAATGAGGCCATGCATAGTTGAGATTGACCGTATTGTCATAAGAAAGGTTCAGTATCAATTTGAAGTGAATCGGTGTAGAAATGAAGAAATTATAGTAAAAGGCAATTTTGGGTGGGTGTGGTCTATGTGGGCGGGGCGCCCCAGGGTTGGTAATGGGGCCATGCATAGTTGAGATTGACTGTATTGTCATAAGAGAAGTTCAATATCAATTTGAAGTGAATCGGTGTAGAAATGAAGAAATTATAGTAAAGGCAATTTTGGGTGGGTGTGGTCTATGTGGGCGGGGCCCCAGGGTTGGTTATGGGGCCATGCATAGTTGAGATTGACTCTAATGTCATAAGAGAAGTTCAGTATCAATTTGAAGTGAATCCGTGTAGAAATGAAAAAATTATAGTAAATGGAATTTTTTGGTGGGTGTGGCCTATGTGGGTGGGCGCCCCAGGGTTGGGATTGGGGCCATGCATAGTTGAGATTGACCCTAATGTCATAACAAAAGTTCAGTATCAATTTGAAGTGAATCCGTGTAGAAATGAAAAAATTATAGTAAATGGAAATTTTTGGTGGGTGTGGCCTATGTGGGCGGGGCACCCCAGGGTTGGGAATGGGGCCATGCATGGTTGAGATTGACCGTATTGTCATAAGAGAGGTCCAGTATCAATTTGAAGTGAATCGGTGTAGAAATAAAGAAGTAAATGTAAAATAACCTAAAAAAATGAGTGATAATTTCTGACGCGGCCCCACCCCAACCGCTATAACTTTTGACCCAGGGGTCAGATCAAAATTCCAAATAGTGCAGGGTCGCACATATGCTCATAGCTACCATGTGTGTAAGTTTCAAGGTTCTAGTGCTTTTAGTGTAGGAGGAGATAGTGGCCAGGACGGACGGACAGACAGACAGACAGACGGACGGACGGACGGACGGCGGAGATAGCCACAATATCCCCACCTTTTTTTCAAAAAGCGTGGGGATAAATATTATTTACACCTGTTCTGAAAATACCTGAAACCCAAGGGTAGGGAATTAATTGTTTTTCTTTCACTTTCAGTTCCAGATACATTTAGAGGAAAATTCAAGTATCACACGGAAAAGTATGGCAGTAAGAGTTTTCTCTTCTAGAACCTTACTTGGTGCTCTGTGACAGTGTGTTTTGCTCATGAACCAGTTGACTATATAGCATGAAGTTGAAAGTCAGAATAGTGTGCTTTATTGTCAAAACAGGGCTTTTAAAAATGCTTATATCCTGCTATTTGCTATCATAACATTATAATACCTGTAAGATTTTCCTTATTACATTTTTTTCGAGTAATTTTTCCCATGAACTTACTAAACCTGTCTCTTATATATTATATGAATCAGCTGACAGATAGGGTGAAGGGTCAAGTTTTTAATATGTGTGAATGACTACCAGTAACAAACGTTTATTTTTAATTTTTGTTAGCTCGCTTGAGCTCAATGTGCTCATGGTGAGCTTTATTGCCGTTTTTTGTCTGTTGTCTGTCTTCATATGGATCAAAACCTTGTAGGCCATATTTATTGCCCAATCTACATTAAACTTTCTCAGAATGAATATTATATTTATAATGTATTATAATTTTCAATAATATTTTACTAGAGTTTGAAACTGTGTCATGTGGGTAAAAAAAACTATGTTCCAACGTAAAATTGTACAAAAAAGCCTGCGGTCACTGGTGAGGCCACATTAATTGCCCAATCATAAAACTTGAGAACATTCAACCCACGATATATTGTGTGCTTTATGCTATCACTATTAACAGATTTCAAAGACTTGGTTTAGTTCCTTGGGATCGCATGTGAGTGCCTATGGACCTTTAGCCTCTTGTGCAAGGCAATTGTCATTCAGTACATAATTCACTATCAAGGTAACTACTATCCCTGTAACATGCTTTCTGTGTAATATTGTTTTCAAGAGACTTAAAGAGTAATTTTTTCATTGTTTTCATTGTTTTTCCAAGGGAAAGTTCTGCCGTGGGTTCAGTCTAAATCCAAGGACCCGGCTCTGCTGTTGAACCTCGCTGAGTCCAGGGACCCAGAGATTCGCAGACTGGGACTGAAGAGTCTTACTGGCGACAATGACTGGGAAGGTCACTGGGCTTAATTATCCCCTGCCATAGGCGGAGGGATATTGTTTTGGCGTTGTCCGTCCGTCTTTCCGTCCGTCCATCTGTCCGGCACTTTTGTGTCCGGAGCCATATCTTGGAAGTTTGGAAGTGCTTTGGCGGATTTCATTGAAACTTGATACTAGTATATATATGGATAAGAGGATGATGCACGGCAAATGGCATTGTACACCTTCAGTTTAAAACGGAGTTATGGCCCTTCGTAACTTAAAAAAATGCTTTTTTAGCTGAGTGTCAAATATAACACTTTTGTGTCCAGAAGCATATTGGCGGGGGATCTTAATCCAACAAATTTGCTTGTTTTCTATAGTTTTAACCTTTCCTAAAGTTTCATTAATTGTTATAGTTTCAGCTATTAAAATAGTAACAGTCCTATTTTTCCAGAAAACCCTGAAGTCATTTCAATACTTTAAGTCATTACTTTAGTTTCACTCATAACTTAAGTGTCACTCATTGCTATACTTTCAATCATTAGTACAGTTTCAATCATTACTGTTCCACTCATTACTATTGTTTAACTTTTTTCTATAGTTTCATATCTGAAGATTCAAGTTAATGTTTTTATACTGGTACATAGTTTATCTCATCGCATAAGTATAGCATTTCTGTGTCTAAAAAATGCATTTTTTTCAGTCACACAAAATAATTGTTGGGTAAATAATATTTTAGATCATCAGTTCAGGAAGGTTGCACAGGCTTGCTCAAACCGGACAATGGTCAGTTTGGCAAGAATTCAAGAGGCTGACAACAGACTCTTCAGACCCATGCCTTGGCTGCCTCCACCAAAAGTACGGCTGTGATTTGTTTAAACCTATTTATATAAGCGCAACTCTATCAAAAGCCCAAGGCTTATCGAAAGTATGTTTCCTAGGTAGAACCAGTACTTGATGTCTTTAGGGAGATATGAGGAATGCTCCCACAGAATGCAAATCGAACCCATGACCACCCGGTTGCGAGGCGGACACCATATCCACTGTGCCATGGCGATTTAAAGTTGTGTTTCAGGGTTGAGTGTATAACTACCGAATAACTTCTTTTAAATAAATCATCAACATCTTGAAAACCTATGGTTATCTGAACAAATCTCATAGTCCTTAAAAAATCAATAATATTTCAATATAAAAATGACCACCTGTTACTCAAGCATTGTGTATAACTCAAGCCCAGGTTCGTTGCCTGTGCATGTTTCTTCATTTGTTATTCACAATTTATGGAGACTAATAGGTTCATAAAGTTTTGTTCCATTGCTTTATTGAAAATAAAGAAAATAAGTTATTAAAAATTGGTTTTTCACTGTTAAACAAGTGAAACATAACGCTGAAAAGTATCAAAGTATTAAGAGTTCACTTACTTTTCTTCAACGAGTTCTTGTTATTATATTATCAGTGAAACATTATCTCAAAATAAACAACGCTTTTTTTTTCATTCACTATAAAAGTCCCATTAATTAAATACCTGCACATCACTCTCCTTAACAAAAGTTCATTATATCATGAATATTATTTGTTAATTGAATTATAAAAAATATTGAATGTACTGTGATTATTACAAAAATATATCGTTCAAAAAGAGTTTTACTTGAACTTGTTTACTTGTTTTACTTCAGGCTACCATTGAAGACGAATTAAGAGGTCTGTTATCCAAGCTTCAGAAAGATATAACAGACACGGCAATCCAAAAATACACGACTAGAGTTTTACCCAAGGAAAAACAGAAAAGTATTGTAGAGGTTGGTTTTGAGTGAAATATCATCATCAGACTTATACACATGTTGGCACCCTGTTGTTGGACATTTTAATAACAAATATTGGATGTACTTTATACATAGTTGTAATTTGTAAAAGCATTGCCTGCACAATGTTTCCAATGTCAAGGTTGCACTATGATTAGAGACCCAATGTTAAATATGGTCTGTTTTTGGTTGTGTAAACCTGACTGGGAAGTACAATGTATCTATTTTTAAAGCCTTATATTGATATTTGCTGTATAAATCATCTGATCTTACATGACAGGGTCAATTTTGACCCAATGAATAATTTTTGAGTGACACACTTTCAAAGTTGTTTAAATCTTTCCAGTCTATTGTATATGTAGGTCTCCAGAGATAAAATAGATTTAAAAAATAAAATCTTCAAATAGCTTCTCCTCTAAAACAACAAGGAGCAGGGCTTAAATAATTGGCATATAACGTCGCTGTCGTTCTCAAACCTCGTAGCTACAAAATGCCAAGTTTTCAGGAGAGAGAAAAAAACGATGTTTTTGAAATTGAAATTCTGTAAAAATTCCAAACAAATGAAGCTGCAAAATACAGTATAAGCCGTAGAGGCGTAAGTCATACTGATAAGTCATACTGATGTTCAGAAATGGTAGCTACGATATTTTGTCACCACAGTTTTGTCATTTGTATGAGGTAAGACAATTCGTCCTGATATGAAACCTCGTAGCTGCAAATATAAAAAAGTTTTTGTCAAATTTGTCCAATCGAAATGACGTACCTATAGGTGAAATGACGTCGCTACGACTTTTCGCCTGAAAAAAAAACAACAATCAAGCTACAACATTTTGTCTCGTGCATTTTGCAAGGGCTCTGATTGGCATAGAGCTAAGAGATATAGCACAAAACAAGCGCCAGACTTCATATATGCGGAAAAGACGAAAAAAATAGAAAAATTTGGAGCTACGAGCTTTGAGAACGACAGCGACAATAAGATTGTGTTGTGGTCCACTACTAAGTTTGTTCCAGCCTTGCCGAAAATGGCCTTTGTACTGGATCATATAATTTATGAAGATTAATACACAAATGAAAACTTAAACAAATTTCCTCAGCAAACCAAAGGCATAATAGGTTTGGAACTTAGCATGTAGCATCGTCTGATGGTTCTTTACAATACATTTTTATTATTATTCCACTGGGTTCAATACTGGCTCTCCATGTTATCTTGTTTCCCGTATTCCCCAGGTTTGTAAATGGTTTTGGATATATGACAAAAGTTGCCAACAGTTCAGTTTTTCAAAGCCCAGTTTAGCAAATCAAAGAAGAGAACAACAACCATTCTTGAAATTTAGTATATATTCCATTTGCATGCAAGCATTTTGGAACATCCAAGTACAGGATGCATTTTTCAATTCATTATTTACAAACCATTATTTTCATTAGAACTAATGCTTTTTAAAATGCATTGAAGTAATTTAAGTAAATTGGAGCATTAAGATACAAACTTCAGTTATTGGGACATCTTAGCCAAGACAGGTACAAAGACTAAGTTCATCTAATTAGTCTTTCCATTGGACATTGTGAACTGAATTGGTTTGTATTCTTATTAAACTCAAAATGTTCACCGTGGCGTAAAGGATAAGGTGTCCGGCTAGCAATCAGGAGGTCACGGGATCGATCCACACATGAGGAGGGTTCTCAAGATCTTCCCCAAAGACACCAAGTACTGGTTATAGGCCCAGGAAACGGACTCAATAGCGTTTCTATATGCCTGAGGCTTTTGATGAATCGAGCTTAAATAAATAGTTTTGAACTTAACTCCAAATGTTTCAGACCGGGCCTTGGAGCTTCGGAGGTACCGCCCTTGAATATGCCAGGTCTGCTAGTGACGACTCGGAGGGACAGGTGGAGCTGTTGTTCATGGAGACCCTAGCCATACACAGTCAGGTGAGTTGTCATGGAGACTCTAGACATACACAGCCAGGTGAGTTGTCATGGAGACCCTAGCCATACACAGCCAGGTGAGCTGTTATGAAGACCCTAGCCATACACAGCCAGGTGAGTTGTCATGGAGACCCTAGCCATACAGAGCCAGGTGAGTTGTGATGGAGACCCTAGCCATACACAGCCAGATGAGTTGCTCATGGAGACCCTAGCTATACAGCCAGGTGAGTAGTCATGGAGACCCTAGCCGTACAGAGCCAGGTGAGTTGCTCATGGAGACCCTAGCCATACACAGCCAGGTGAGTTGTCATGGAGACCCTAGCCGTACACAGCCAGGTGAGTTGTTATGGAGACCCTAGCCATACACAGCCAGGTGAGTTGCTCATGGAGACCCTAGCCATACACAGCCAGGTGAGTTGTCATGGAGATCCTAGCCATACAGAGCCAGATGAGTTGTGATGGAGATCCTAGCCATACACAACCAGGTGAGTTGCTCAAGGAGACCCTAGCCATACACAGCCAGGTGAGTTGTTATGGAGACCCTAGCCATACACAGCCAGGTGAGTTTCTCATGGAGACCGCCATACACAGCCATGTGAGTTGTCATGGAAACCCTAGACATACACAGCCAGGTGAGTTGCTCATGGAGACCATAGCCATACACAGCCAGGTGAGTTGTCATGGACACCCTAGCCATACACAGCCAGGTGAGTTGCTCATGGAGACCCTAGCCATACACAGCCAGGTGAGTTGTCATGGAGACCCTAGCCATACACAGCCAGGTGAGTTGCTCATAGTGACCCTAGCCATACACAGCCAGGTGAATTGTCATGGAGATCCTAGCCATACACAGCCAGGTAAGTTGCTCATGGAGACCCTAGCCATACACAGCCAGGTGAGTTGTCATGGAGACCCTAGCCATACACAGCCAGGTGAGTTGTCATGGAGACCCTAGCCATACACAGCCAGGTGAGTTGCTCATGGAGACCCTAGCTGTACACAGCCAGGTGAATTGTGATGGAGACCCTAGCCATACACAGCTAGGTGAGTTGCTCATGGAGACCCTAGCCGTACACAGCCAGGTGAGTTGTCATGGAGACCCTAGCCATACACAGCCAGGTGAGTTGCTCATGGAGCCCTAGCCATACACAGCCAGGTGAGTTGTCATAGAGACCCTAGCCATACACAGCCAGGTGAGTTGTCATGGAGACCCTAGCCATACACAGCCAGGTGAGTTGCTCATGGAGACCAAAGCCATACACAGCCAGGTGAGTTGTCATGGAGACCCTAGCCATACACAGCCAGGTGAGTTGTCATGGAGACCCTAGCCATACACAGCCAGGTGAGTTGCTCACAGAGACCCTAGTCATACACAGCCAGGTGAGTTGTCATGGAGACCCTAGCCATACACAGCCAGGTGAGTTGTTCATGGAGACCCTAGCCATACACAGCCAGGTGATTGTCATGAGGACCCTAGCCATACACAGCCAGGTGAGTTGTTCATGGAGACCCTAGCCATACGCAGCCAGGTGAGTTGTTCATGGATACCCTAGCTATACACAGCCAGGTGAGTTGCTCCTGGAGACCCTAGCCATGCACAGCCAGGTGAGTTGTTCATGGAGACCCTAGCCATACACAGCCAGGGTAGTTGTCATGGAGACCCCTAGCCATACACAGCCAGGTGAGTTGTCATGGAGACCCTAGCCATACACAGCCAGGTGAGTTGTCATGGAGACCCTAGCCATACACAGCCAGGTGAATTGTGATGGAGACCCTAGCCACACACAGCCAGGTAAGTTGTCATGGAGACCCTAGCCATACACAGCCAGGTGAGTTGCTCATGGAGACCCTAGCCATACACAGCCAGGTGAGTTGTTATGGAGACCCTAGCCATACACAGCCAGGTGAGTTGCAAATGGAGACCGTCATACACAGCCAGGTGAGTTGTCATTGAGACCCTCGCCATACACAGCCAGGTGAGTTGTCATGGAAACCCTAGCCATACACAGCCAGGTGAGTTGCTCATGGAGACCCTAGCTATACACAGCAAGGTGAGTTGCTCATAGAGACCTTAGCCATACACAGTCAGGTGAGTTGTCATGGAGACCATAGCCATACGCAGCCAGGTGAGTTGGTATGGAGACCCTAGCCATACACAGCCAGGTGAGTTGTCATGGAGACCCTAACCATACACAGCCAGGTGAGTTGTCATAGAGACCCTAGCCATGCACAGCCAGGTGAGTTGTCATGGAGACCCTAGCCAAACACAGCCAGGTGAGTTGCTTATGGAGACCCTAGCCATACACAGCCAGGTGAGTTGTCATGGAGACCCTAGCCATACACAGCCAGGTAAGTTGCTCATGGAGACCCAAGCTAAACACAGCCAGGTGAATTGTGATGGAGACCCTAGCCATACACAGCCAGGTAAGTTGTCATGGAGACCCTAGCCATACACAGCAAGGTGAGTTGTGATAGAGACCCTAGCCATACACAGCCAGGTGAGTTGCTCATGGAGACCCTAGCAATACACAGCGAGGTGAGTTGTCATGGAGATCCTAGCCATACAGAGCCAGGTGAGTTGTGATGTCGACCCTAGCCATACACAGCCAGTTGAGTTGCTCATGGAGACCCTAGCCATACACAGCCAGGTGAGTTGTTATGGAGACCCTAGCCATACACAGCCAGGTGAGTTGCTCATGGAGACCGCCATACACAGCCAGGTGAGTTGTCATTGAGACCCTAGCCATACACAGCCAGGTGAGTTGCTCATGGAGACCCTAGCTATACACAGCCAGTTGAGTTGCTCATAGAGACCCTAGCCATACACAGCAAGTTGAGTTGTCATGGAGACCCTAGCCATACACAGCCAGGTGAGTTGCTCACGGAGACCCTAGCCAAACAGCCAGGTGAGTTGTCATGTAGACCCTAGCCATACACAGCCAGGTGAGTTGTCATGGAGACCCTAGCCATACACAGCCAGGTGAGTTGGTATTTAGACCCTAGCCATACACAGCCAGGTGAGTTGCTCATGGAGACCCTAGCCATACACAGCCAGGTGAGTTGTCATAGAGACCCTAGCCATGCAGAGCCAGGTGAGTTGTCATGGAGCCCCTAGCCATACACAGCCAGGTGAGTTGCTCATGGAGACCCTAGCCATACACAGCCAGGTGAGTTGTCATGGAGACCCTAGCCATACATAGCAAGGTGAGTTGTCATGGAGACCCTAGCCATACACAGCCAGGTGAGTTGCTCACGGAGACCCTAGCCAAACAGCCAGGTGAGTTGTCATAGAGACCCTAGCCATACACAGCCAGGTGAGTTGTCATGGAGACCCTAGCCATACACAGCCAGGTGAGTTGTCATGGAGACCCTAGCCATACACAGCCAGGTGAGTTGTTCATGGAGACCCTAGCCATACACAGCCAGCTGAGTTGTCATGAAGACCCTAGCTATACACAGCCAGGTGAGTTGCTCATGAAGACCCTAGCCATACACAGCCAGGTGAGTTGTTTATGGAGACCCTAGCCATACACAGCCAGGTGAGTTGTCATGGAAACCCTAGCCATACACAGCCAGGTGAGTTGTCATGGTGACCGTAGCTATACACAGCCAGTTTAGTTGTTCATGGAGACCCTAGCTATTCACAGCCAGGTGAGTTGTCATGGAGACCCTAGCCATACACAGCCAGGTGAGTTGTCATGAAGCCCCTAGCCATACACAGTCAGGTGAGTTGTCATGGAGACCCTAGCCATACACAGCCAGGTGAGTTGCTCATGGAGACCCCTAGCCATACACAGCCAGGTGAGTTGTCATGGAGACCCTAGCCATACACAGTCAGGTGAATTGTTATGGAGACCCTAGCCACACACAGCCAGGTGAGTTGTGATGGAGACCATAGCCATACACAGCCAGGTAAGTTGCCATGGAGACCATAGCCATACACAGCCAGGTGAGTTGCCATGGAGACCCTAGCCATACACAGCCAGGTGAGTTGTCATGGAGACCCTAGCCATACACAGCAAAGTGAGTTGTCATGGAGACCCTAGCCATACACAACCAGGTGAGTTGTCATGGAGACCCTAGGCATACACAGCCAGGTGAGTTGTCATTGAGACCCTAGCCATACACAGCCAGGTGAGTTGCTCATGGAGACCCTAGCCATAAACATCCAGGTGAGTTGTCATGGAGACCCTAGCCATGCACAGCTAGGTGAGTTGCTCATGGAGACCCTAGCTATACACAGCCAGGTGAGTTGTCATGGAGACCCTAGCCATACACAGCCAGGTGAGTTGTCATAGAGACCTAGCTACTGTGAAACCATTTATTTTCGTCGGCACAAAATTTCGCCCTTTTCATAAAAATGACTATTTCGTCCGCTCTTAAATTCGTCCATTTCTGGTTTTGAAAAAAAAACGTCCGATTTGTTTGTAATACATGTAATACGCGGTTGCGAAAAAAATCGTGCTGGAGAAAGAGAGGTGACACTTGCAGGAGGTAGGCCTTGTTTGGCATATGCCAATTAACAAGTCTGTTATTACAGGTGATAGTAACTGTCCCTTATTATTTTATGTCATTGACACGTTCTTTGTTATGATAAGCGGATAAGTGGGACTGAATAATCGTTAACGAGTGTTTTAAACAACGAAGCCAATTGCCAATTAGTCTTTTTCCATTACTATCACGGTCAAACACATTGTCATATTTTAATTGCGTTTAATAGTATTGTCTTTAATCCGGATTTACCGCGTGTAGGCTGTATAATCTGCAACACCCCTGAAAAACACAATACACACAATGGGTAATAAAGTTGTTAACAATTAGCGCTAATCAACACTATTATACCTAAACGAAGTCGACGCATTCGATACAGCCTTATTGCATTCGCGTTTTACAGGAAATGTCAGTTGTCAGTACACTGTATAATTAGCACCCCTTTGTGTCAAAACCGGATTTAACTTGAGTGTGAATAGTCGACTGCTTCATGTTCTTTGTATCAATACCATCTGTGTATCTGTATTATAAGTATACCAGTCAACAAACAAGGTGCGCGCTTCCACATATGGGTATTCGGACGTTAAAAAAATTGACCTACGGTTTAGCGTTCACGCCGTCGAATGCATTAAGCAATATAACTCGTTTTTTTCACTATTTCTTTATTTTCAAAAAATACTAGTGGCTTATAACTTACCTTGCAATCTTTTTTTCTCGCATTTTGCGAGTGTGGGAGTGTTAATTTCGAGCCCTGTGTATATGCATGGATTACGCTGGATTTAAATGCCTCATGCCTACAGTAATTCAGTCTTTTTTGTTTCAAATATGGGACATGATTGTTCGTTAGGATCTTGAATTCGTCCATCGGTCAAAGGACGAAAAAGGCGAAAATTAATGTCGGACGAATAATAATGGTTTCACAGTATACACAGCCAGGTGAGTTGTTCATGGAGACCCTAGCGTTACACAGCCAGGTAAGTTGTCATGGAGACCCTAGCCATACAAAGCCATACACAGCCAGGTGAGTTGTTCATGGAGACCCTAGCCATACACAGCCAGGTGAGTTGTCATGGAGACCCTAGCCATACACAGCGAGGTGAGTTGTTCATGGAGACCCTAGCCATACACAGCCAGGTGAGTTGTTCATGGAGACCCTAGCCGTACACAGCCAGGGGAGTTGTCATGGAGACCCTAGCCATACATAGCCAGGTAAGTTGTCATGGAGACCCTAGCCATACACAGCCAGGTGAGTTGTCATGGAGACCCTAGCTATACACAGCCAGGTGAGTTGTTCATGGAGACCCTAGCCATACACATCCAGGTGAGTTGTCATGTAGACCCTACATATACACAGCCAGGTGAGTTGTCAAGAGACCTTAGCCATATACAGCCAGGTGAGATGGGGCTAGAAAAAGAGTTTTAGTATGTTAGTAAACGTGGCTACATGTACACACGGGAACCTAGCCATACACAGCCAAGTAAGTAGGGGCTAGAAAAGGGTTCTAGTATGTTGGTAAAGGTGGCTAAATTGGTATGGAATAGTTTTCTTTGTATGGCTTAAGTGAAACCTTGTGAACAAAATCAAAAGTCTATATTTTTGACTAAATACTTGTGAACCTGTTACTGTTACAGTTTTAGTCTTTTAATGTATCTGCTAAGATTGGCATTGTTTTTAGTGGGATTCCAGGGGTTGGGCACATTTCTTTAGACATTTTTGTCTGCTGCAAGACTTTGTCAACACTGCCTACTCAGATGATTTCAGATCTTTTAGGTTTCAGCTGAAAGTTCTTGGTGCTCTGGTTCCACTATTAATGTCTTTCACATGATTATTATAATCTTGCCTAACTATGTACTCCTACAGTATTCAACTCACACATTCAAACTTGAATTTTTCCTGATTATATGAAGTTTTGAACAAGCAACTTTTATTGTAAGTTCAAATAAAAAAGTTATACCCCTGTTTCCATAATGTTATAATTTTCATATTTTTATCTTATTTCACAAGTAATTTGAGACATATATTCAATTAGTAGCAGTGTTTTATTTGACAGAATATGTTATGAAAATATGGTATAAAACAGAAATCTAAAATATTATTAATATTTTGTTTGTCTTAAACATATATCATAAATGAAAACAATGTATACAATTTGCTTGAGTGTCATGCATTTTTGAAAATTTTGACATCATTTATATGACGTCCTAATAATAACTGGTAAAAATTGTCAAACTTTTTTTATCCTACTTAAAAAAAATTGCTTCAATTACATGAAGTTAAGAACATTTTGCTTTAAAAAGAAGTTCAGTATAACCAATAGTGAAATGTTAAACCCTACCTTTTCACAAGACTTAATGAAATTTATAGGTTGTCATTTAATGGTATCCTCAATGCATTCCACGGGGAAGTGATAGTTAATAATAAATACTACTGCATGGATGAATAGGTATTTTATTATCTTTATGCCCCCCTTTGAAGAAGAGGGGGTAAATTGCTTTGCACATGTCTGTCGGTCAGTCTGTCGGTCCGTCCACCAGGTGGTTTCCAGATGATAACTCAAGAACACAGAGGCCTAGGATCATGAAACTTCATATGTAGATAGATCATGACTCGCAGATGACCCCTATTGATTTTGAGGTCACTAGGTCAAAGGTCAAGGTCATGGTGACCCGAAATAGTAAAATGGTTTCCGGATGATAACTCAAGAACGCATATGCCTAGGATCATGGAACTTCATAGGTAGATGGATCATGACTTGCAGATGACCCCTATTGATTTTGAGGTCACTAGGTCAAAGGTCAACGTCAAACCTGAAATAGTAAAATGGTTTCCAGATGATAACTCAAGAAGGCATACGCGATCATGAAACTTCATAGGTAGATAGATCATGACTCGCAGATCACCCTTATTGATTTTGAGGTCAGTAGGTCAAAGGTCAAGATCACAGTGACCCGAAATAGTAAAATGGTTTCCGGATGATAACTCAAGAACACATATGCCTAGGATCATGAAACTTCATGGGTAGATTGATCATGACTCGCAGATGACCCCTATTGATTTTGAAGTCACTAGGTCAAAGGTCAAGGTCACGGTGACCCGAAATAGTTAAATGGTTTCCGGATGATTACTCAAGAACGCTTATGCCTAGGATCATGAAACTTCATAGGTACATTTATCATGATACGCAGATGACCCATAATGATTTTCAGGTCACTAGGTCAAAGGACAAGGTCACGGTGACCTGAAACAGTAAAATTGTTTCCGGATGATAACTCGAGAACGCTTTTGCCTAGGATCATGACACTTCATAGGTACATTGATCATGACTCGCAGATGACCCCTATTGATTTTCAGGTCACTAGGTCAAAAGTCAAGGTCACAGTGACAAAAAAGGTATTCACACAATGGATGCCACTACAACAGACAGCCCAAATGGGGGGAGGGATGCATGTTTTACAAACAGCCCTTGTAATACTTTGTCTTGCATACCAGTAATACGAATATTCTCTACTTGCACTTTGTATGTTGTTTTCATTTGTTATACTTTGTGTTGCATACCGGTAATGAAAATATTCTCAACTTGCAGTTTGTATGTTGTTTTCGTTTGTTTTCTTGTAGATTACAGATCAACTGGAGAAGATTGTAGAGAATGGAGCTTTACAGCTGTTCCAGCGTATACTCATGGAATATGAGAAAATACGAGAGTTTAGACCTCTTATTGCTAGAATCCTTGCCAACTTGGCACTCAACGTGAAACTTCATAAGCTGATCATCGAAGGAGGTAAAATGGAAATGTTGAACCTTCCCTGCTCAGAACAAAAATAAAAAAGGCTTTATGAGACCATTGTAACTCGCAGACTGTTATGGTTTAATGCTATTTGCTGCTTATCAGTGCATTTGGGTTGAAAATTGAACCTTTAAACGTTGAATTAAGTAAGAAAGGTTTTTAATTCAATCTGATTTTCGAAGGGACTACAAACAGGTCAAAGGGCGTATCTAAGTGGGAAAGAGTAAAGAAAGAATCATAATTTTTCTATGAGTATTTTCTAGTTCATTTGACCAATAACTAGTGTTCTGGAGCTTTGAATAATAGGATTCAAATCTGAAAGACAAAATTGAATACAATCGACACATTTAAATGACAAATTGTGTTTTACTGATAAATTTAACAATCATTTCCAATGAATCTGAAGCTACTGGATATATATTTTTTATTTACGCCATGTTTATGGAAACATTTTCAGCACTTTCTTTGGCTACATATTTGTTATGATTATCAATTCAAAATATCTTACTACGGAAAAAATTACGCAAATGAGAATATTTTAAATACTCATTAAAACAAAATTCTTGAAATCAATTCCCATTGTGCATGTATATAGTGTAGTGATACTGGAATGTATTCCATGGGTTCCGATGATCCCATTGTGCATGTATATAGTGTAGTGATACTGGAATGTATTCCATGGGTTCCGATGATCCCATTGTGCATGTATATAGTGTATTGATACTGGAATGTATTCCATGGGTTCCGATGATAGAGCAGTCCTAATATTCTCCTCTAATTTCCCACTGTCTACATTTTGCAAAGGTTGGGTGGCAGTGTTACACAAGTGGCTATCTACAAAGGACACGGCGCTGTTTTTCTACACCACCAGGGCGCTTGCGAACTTAGACCGTGATATGAACACGGACATTGATGTAGATGCCATGTATGATGAGGGCATTTATCCGGGATACCCCGTGTTCAGATCAAGGTTTGAGGTTAAAGATAAGGCTTGTTGAATAAATCATACGATCTTGTTTATTTTCTATTATCTGGTGTTGAAAACGGTCAGATTTTCCAACGGATTTTGAACGGATCTGAAGCAGTAAATTATACTCGGCTTAGTGTTTTATCATTGAAACATCATGATAGATAACAATTTTCATGAAAGATCCAAATTAATGTAGTCTGAAAGAAAATTTTGCATGGATAAATCTTGCTAAGCAAAAACTTTGATTAAGAAAGTATATATAATTTTATTTAGTAAAATAAGTATGCACTAGTTCATTTTTAGCTCACCTGTCACAAAGTGACATGGTGAGCTTATGTGACCGTGTGATGTCCGGCGTCCGTATGTGGGTGCGTGCGTGTGTGCGTACGTCAACAATTTGCTTGTGTAGACAGTAGAGGTCACAGTTTTCATCCAATCTTTATGAAATTTGGTCAGAATGTTTATCTTGATGAAATCTGGGTTGGGATTGTATTTGGGTCATCTGGGGTCAAAAACTAGGTCACTAGGTCAAAAACTAGGTCAAATAATTGAAAAACCTTGTGTAGACTATAGGTCGCAGTTTTCAGCCAATCTTTATCAAATTTGGTCAGAATGTTTATCTTGATGAAATCTGGGTTGGGATTGTATTAGGGTCATCTGAGGTCAAAAACAAGGTCACTAGGTCAAAAACTAGGTCAAATAATAGAAAAACTTTGTGTAGACAATAGAGGTCGCAGTTTTCATCCAATCTTTATGAAATTTGGTCAGTATGTTTATCTTGATGGAATCTGGGTTGGGATTGTATTTGGGTCATCTGGGGTCAAAAACTAGGTCACTAGGTAAAAACTAGGTCAAATTATTGAAAAACCTTGTATAGACAATAGAGGTCGCAGTTTTCATCCAAATCTTATGAAATTGGGTCAGAATCTTAATCTTGATGAAATCTGGGTTGGGATTGTATTTGGGTATCCAATCTTTATGAAATTTGGTCAGATTGTTTATCTTGATCAAATCTGGGTTGGGATTGTATTTGGGTCATCTGAGGTCAAAAACTAGGTCACTAGGTCAAATAATAGAAAAACCGTCAACAATTTGTTTGTGTAGACAGTAGAGGTCACAGTTTTCATCCAATCTTTTTGAAATTTGGTCAGAATGTTTATTTTGATAAAAACTGGGTTGGAATTGTATTTGGGCCATCGGGGGTCAAAAACTAGGTCACTAGGTCAAATAATAGAAAAACCTTGTATAGACAATAGAGGTCACAGTTTTCATCCAATCTTTATGAAATTTGGTCAGAATGTTTATCTTGATGAAATCTGGGTTGGGATTGTATTTGGGTCATCTTGGGTCAAAAACTAGGTCACTAGGTTAAATAATAGAAAAACCTTGTGTAGGCAATAGAGGTCACAGTTTTCATCCAATCTTTATAAAATTTGATCAGAATGTTTATCTTGGTGAAATCTGGGTTGGGATTGTATTTGGGTCAGCTAAGGTCAAAAACTAGGTCACTAGGTCAAATATTAGAAAAACCTTGTGTAGACAATAGAGGTCACAGTTTTCATCCAATCTTTATGAAATTTTGTAAGAATGTTTATCTTTATGAAATCTGGGTTGGGATTGTATTTGGTTAGTCAGGTGAGCGATTCAGGGCAATCATGGCCCTCTTGTTTCATTTTAATTTTGGTTTATAATTATGTAAGTTACTTCATTTTTTTCCTTTTATTCTTTAAATAACTATGTTTTTATGAGGCAAATGAGATATAATACATGTATTGAACAACCATGTAAACACTAGTTCATATTTGCATTTATGTGATTGTTTATAAGCATACAAATTATTACATTATTTACTCTTATAATTCCTGTTACCATATTAAATAACCCTGGGCCATCTTTGCTCACATTTGTATGTACACTTCTTAATGAATTCTAGAGAAGTGAAACACAAGGTAAAGGTGGACATAGTGTTCATACATGGCCTGCGTGGCGGACCTTTCAAAACGTGGAGACAGGAGGACCGACGTCACACGGAGACCGGATTTGTTGTAACCGACGAGTTTAGACGATCACATACATTTTTCTGGCCAAAGGTTAGTGTTTCTTTTTAATAATATCCTACCAAAAGGTTGTACTTGAATAATCATGGAGGCATGTGCATGCATCAGTCCAATTACCAGGTATCCATCTGTATATGGGCAAAGCTATCTTCTACAATTCTGAATGTAAATATTACAACTTTCATGTATTGCTTGTAACCATTTGAAGTTGTGTTTGTACTTTTTTGTGCAAACAAGCCCCATATTATTTGTATCTTACTCAATGTGAGTTATTGTATGGGTTTGCATTGCTCCTTTGAGAAACTCTTGTTAATGTTTATTGATTGAGTCTTATCTGAGTTAGTAAATATCTATTAATGTAGGCCACCACTCATGCTAGATGCATGATGTCATTTTTGTAAAAGCTTAAATATTTTTGCTGCAACAAATTTAATTACAATAGTCTAGTAATTGTTTTGGCTTACCAGTTGTTCATATTTACCGGTATGTCCTTCATTTAAGGAACAGATTGATCATACATGTTAATAAATCGAAGCTACAAAATTAATTTTTTATTTAAAGTTGCATTGATATCTTTAATACGATATATGTTTATATTGGAATTAGTATGTCCGTCAATCTGCCCATAAATTTGTGTGGATGTCTTTTTTTCTTGACAAATGTAAAAATGTAGTTGACAAGTTTATTTGCTTCACTTGTTTTCTTTCCCATATTCTGATGCCATTTTTAATTTATAATACTGAAGGGGATTTGACCCTATGTTATAGTTAAAACGGAATGATGCTTGTTTATATATGGAATATATATACATTAATATATATAATTCTAATTTCGATTATTACAGAAAATACATTGAGAACTCAAAATGTGGAGGGCAAATCAGTAAAACACTTCTGATTCACCAATTTCAACAAGCAATATAAAAATTGTTACCCAGATGTGACAATTCTGTTACAGAATATTTTGTGAAATGAAACCCAAAGTTGACAAATTCTGACAAGCTTAAATTTTGAATTGCATGAGTTAAGTAATGTTTTCATGTTTAGGACTGGCTAGCACATGACTTGAAAGATGTGCGCATACTGAACGTGGGCTACGATACCGAGTTGACCACGTGGAATCTCAAACATCCTCTAGAGGCTGAAAAGTGAGTCTTAGAGTCTTAAATACTGAGCTTTCTATGATGAGATGATGATTAAAACACTTTGCACTGGTTTGATTTTGTATCACTTATTGATGAGATTTTCAAACATTTTTGTTGTAATAGTGATGATGTAACCATTACAAGATTTAGATGATGATGATGAATGTGATGATTATGAAAGTGTTGTAATGATGATTGCCTGAATGATACTGATGATATTGATTGTGGCAAATGAGAGATTGTGATAATGAATTTTATTTGGAAGTGTTAAGGATATTTACAACTTTGTGATAATATTAGTGATGATTGTGATGGTTATGATAATGATGATAATCCCCATGTAGATTGTTATGTAAATTGTAACAATATTGTTTAAGATGGTGGTTTTGATGATGATATAAATGTAGTTTATTTTACAATGACAATGATTATTATTATGAAGATTATGATGATGACATTATTATTGCACACAAACGTCCTTTTCTGTCTTTTAAAGGCGAACTTTATCGAGCAGAAGTGCAACATTTATTGAAAAATTGAGGAAAGCAGATATTGGGTCCCGCCCAGTTATATGGGTTGGACATTCTATGGGAGGTAAAAATACGAAAGAATTGTCTGATAACTCCACTTAGATGATGATCAAAATGAAAATTAAGATACATCTAATTACAATCATGTGATTCCAGTTACTTATACCACTCATAATAATGATAAAAATATTTTTTTATTGGATAACATATTGTTATAATAGAATGTAAATTAACTGAAATACATAATAAACAACAACTAATACCACAAATAAATGCGTTAGCTAGATAATAAATTACCAATTAAATATAAATTAATTTACACAGGTTTATTGATCAAAGACATACTACGCCTCGCCCAATCAACCCCAAGGTATAGATGTATCCTTGACAACACTATTGGTGTATTGAACTACAGCGTTCCGCACAGGGGATCAAGTCTGGCCACATTCTCAAAAAAATACGGTGTCAAGTATACTATATTTCCGTCCACAGAGGTCTTAGAATTAGATAAAGGTAAGTGCTTCTTTTTATTTTATTATTTTAAGCATCGTTGAAACCCATATTATATACCCGGTATTGTGTTGTCAAGAGGTATTATTATATATGGATAAATGGTTGACATTATTCAGTTTTCATAAATATTGATGAGCCAAATTATAACAAATTGAAATGTTTCTATTTAAAAAAAAGAACTTTCCTGAGGTCTTAATAGTGTGTCATTTCATATGTTGTATTTCTATGTGAATAAGACATGTAACTTCATTCATGAATACACAATTTGTCTTATTCTCCACTGTTCTATCAGGAAGAGCAGCTTATTTGAGTGAAAATTTGGTCTGACGGTGGAATTAAAATAAAATACAAGTATTTTAGAGAGATTTACATATCCAAGTCATTGTGCAGGACTGCTCAAATTTTACACGAAATATACGTAATATGAAATAAATAATTCTAGAAGAATTATTCATTACAAAATCTTGGCTCATTTTTAGCTCACATCAGCACGTATTGCTCAAGGGGAGCTATTGTGGTCTGTTTATGTCTGGCTTCAACCTTTATGTGTTGTGTGTCGTGTTTTGTCAACTTTAAGATTTTTTTCACTCTAGAGGCCACATTTTTCATCAAACCTTCATGAAATTTGGTCAGAATTATTATCTTGACAATATTAAGATCAAATTGGAAAATGCATCATGTGCATTCAAGAACTAGGTAACCAGGTCAGAACTTTAAAAAAACCAGAGTATAACTCTAGAAACACTATTTATTACTGATTATTAACAAAAAATAACCAGAATGTTTATCATGACAAAATGAAGGCCATGATTGAATTTGAGTCAAATATGGTAAAAAACTTAATCTTCATGTCCAATCTTTGACAGTTGGTGTATCTTTATCTCAGGTGAGCGCACAGGGGCCATCATAGCCCTCTTGTTTTGGTTGTGTATAGTGTAATTGCTGTTAACTGCTTTGATCTTATTGTATTTTGTCAAATGATAATATGTGTAATATTATCTAAACGAGTGTTACCATTGCTTCACCTCTGACAGTGTTCTGAAACTTTGTTATGTTTGATATACAGAAAATGAGACGTTGAAAAGTCTCCTGGAGTTTTTCAACGCCATCGCTCTACAACGTGGGATTTCGGTACTGAGTTTTGGGGAGACAGAAAAGACTCAGATCGGAATGAATATCAAATTGCATGTTGTCCCCCCAGAATCAGCGGGTATGTAAAAGAATTGATGTTAATGGGTTTGGCTCTTGGAAAACAGTGCTTAATGTACTTGTGTAAAGTGTTGTCCCAGATTTGCCATGCGGAGTACACACAGTCTCATTAGGAACAACACTTTGCGTTTTTTAATGGTATTTTTATGGTATTTTTTGTTTAAAGGATATCCATTCTTTTACAAAATTCAGTTAAGGCTGACAGTGTTGTCCCTGATTAGCATGTACTTGCTAAAGTAGGACAACACTGTTCGCTCATGCATTAAGTGCTGTTTTCTCAGAGCGCGGCTCAATGTTTTACTTTTGTGAAGCATTGAATATTTTTGTTTGATTTATTGTTGTTAATTTGTCAAGTACAGCTGTTTGTTTTCAGTTTGCATAAGAATTAGGGAACTGCTATTTTCTCCTTGTACTGGTTAAGTCCAATTTTAACAAAATTGTACACGATTTCAATTATTTGAAACCATAAGTTTTATATAACCCCACATGGTTTCAGTTTTTTGTCTGGCATTTTTTGGTATTTCATCATGTAGGTGTCAGGTTTTCTCGTCCTGAGCATTACTCTAACAAATTAAGATTTTAAAACCTTGAAACTTCATTGGTAATTAGATTTTATTGAAAGGATGTGCAGTGAACAATAAACATTGTTATTGCCTTTTTTGAATTGTATTCATCTCCTGCCAAAGTCGGAGGAATATAAAATTTAGCGATTTTTTGTCCTACTGTCAGTTGGTCGGTCAGTCATTATATCTGTCACAAAATTGTGTAGGGCTATATCTCAGAAACTATATACATGTATAAGATTTATTATGAAACTGCATAGGTGTATAGATATCAATGGATAAATGTGCCATGCACAAGAATCATAACCGTACACTTTATTTAATAAGAAGTATTGCACTTTGTTTATATATTTGATGTATCTTTTCAAGGCTATATCTCAGATTATGATACCATGAATACTTCAATACGAAGCTTCATGGTTGTATTGATATTAATGAGGATAAGTGCCATGCTTAAGAACCATAACCCTTCACTTTCATAAATAGGAGTAATTTTCTTTTGTTGTTTTTGTGTATGATGTAAATTTTCAGAGCTATATCTCAGATATGAAAAAAAACTCAGCATAAAACTTAATGGGTGTATATATATCATTTAATGCGTAAAAACAATTACCCTACTCTTAATTATTTTTTTGGGTTTATGTCCTATATCAAGGGATTAGCACCCATCTATAAAACACATTTTATTTCGCAGGGAAATCCATTCAATAAATATGCTTTTTATTTTACAAATGTGTGCGCAAAATATATAACATAATCATGAACAATACTCCATCATAGTACATGTATAATGTTAACTATAAATTCTCTTTTAGATCCTGGCATGGGCGACTTTCATCTAATAAAATCAGACCACATCAACATCTGTAAGCCTAGAGATGTTGACAGTGCCTTGTACACTCTCAGTCGAGATTTCATGCGGAAGTGTATACAGAAACATGAGGACAGACGTAAAAAGAAGAAAAGGAAAAGGACACAATCTGATAGAGAAGAAAGCGAAGACTGACATCGTTATATTCCTAATTAACATCCCAAGCAGATTTGTATTATTAATTAGATGCCAAAAATGACTTATCTGGATTTTAAAGTTATTGTCCTAACATTAAGATTTTCTTAGCAAAGTCTGACATTGTTTTTATTGTTATCTTAAGATTTTATGGTCTAATGGGATTTTATTTTCTCTCGGTAACTTCTGATGTCTGCATGGATTTTTAATTGATGTATGGTAATTATTGCTTGATTGGCAATTGTCGGCTCATTTACTACTTACATGTACCCAGAGGAAATGTACCAAGAGAACAGAAAATATACTAACACATACCCGTCCAATTTAGACCGAACCCGAGTTTTATTCCCCCTAAAATCCGATGTCGTAAAACCCGCTATGAAATACGAAACAAAATTCTCTTTGAAAAAACAGTTCATCAAATATTTTATTACTTTAGTAGGATTATCGATAATATAGTGTCCATTTTACAGAATATTGATATAATTATGAACAAAATAAGTTTGAAAAAAAAGCCAACAACGACCAATTTAGTGTTAGAATTCCCGGGTACATTTCAGTTTATTTTCTGTACCCAGGGTACATTTAAGTATACGTAAAAGTACCCAGGGTATATTTAAGTAGTACCCGACCCGACAATAATTGATCGAGCGTAATTATTCGTCATGACCGGACACAATAATGCACATATCCACCATGCTCGTATGTATAAGTCAAGATAACAATTTAAAATAATGCTGTTTGGATATATGTATGGATGCATTGACCAAGTTGTTTTTATTTGTTATTTATTTCTTAAATCAGTGAGTGATTAAAGTTTTAAGACGTTCATTGCTGGAGTCAACTTTGTTTCGAAGGCTGAAATCTGTAGAAGTACGTAATACTTGCGTCGATTTCAGACAGGTATATATTCACGGGTTCACGTTAGCAGATGAAAGTGCCTTACACTAATTGAGCATAGTCATACTTAAACAATGCCAAACATTTTATCGCCTAAATTCAGGTAAAGATCAAAACATAGTCTTCAGTTGAAATTTGATTTTCACATAACAGAATACATTTGGCTTAACCCTTTACCACTCAGATACATATTTTGACGCATTTGTAGTTTCTTAAAAAGTTAAAATTATTTAAAGACCTTTCTTACTAGATTCAAATTTTAAAAGCTTCATTTTCAACCCTTATATACTGTTGGGCAGCAAACGGCATAAAACCTGAACAGACTGTGAGTTACTCCAGTAAATCCAGATTGGTGGATAAGCAATATTCTAGTCATGCTTAAAAAACAACAACATTATGTTGATGGATTTTACACCAAGTTTTCTTAAACGCCAAACAAAACATAACTTCAGTATCTTGATAATTGAGAAAAACATCCTCATAGAAGATTCTTGTTAAAACTATTGCCATAAGAAAGTAATTGTCTCTACTCCAACAGTTCAATGGTTAACATATGACGCGGGATCGGATCATTTGAGTCGCGTTCTGAGAAAACTGGGCATAATGCATGTGCGTGAAGTTTCTTCCCAGATTAGCCTTTGCAGTACACACAGGCTAATCAGGGACGACACTTTCCGCCTAAATTGGACTTTTGCTTAGAAGAGACTTCATTTAAACAAAAATGTCATAAAAATTGCACAGGCTAATCAGGGACTACACTTAACGCACATGCATTATGCCCAGTTTTCTCAGAACACGGATCATTTGGTTTGTTCAAACGTTAAACGCAACCTTACTCCAGCCGCTTTTTTGTAAATAATAAACGTACACAAAATGTTATCAAATGCAATATTTTTATATTAATATCCGTATTAAACTATTTTTAGAAACGGAAGTAAAAATTAATAGCCATCTTGATAAGTTTAAAATATAGCGCTATATTTAAAGAATGAACTATTCATTTTATCAATTGATGTTCTATTTATAAATGTATTTACATATTCAATGCATAAACCGTTACTTAATGCTACCAACAACAAGGAACACGTTTCAAATATTTAGCAAACAATAAACACTCAAAATGGAACATTGTGAAGTATGGTGTTTCCCAGGTTTTAAAATTTAGTTCAGTAAGTAATGGATTTATAACAAATAGTACTCTAAGTAGCCTGCGGAAATTGACCATACAATTGAATAGATGTGTGAGATACAGGGTATAAACAAGAGAAGTTTACTATCATAGCTAGGACAGGACACTTGATGCGTGCACATAAAAGCAAAAGACGTGTAATTTCGGGACGGTCAGCTCTACATGCAATCCGGAGCGCGAAGCCAGGCGCTTTCGGTTTCCGTCTCGCACACACACACGTGCGATGGCCACGCACGCGCATGTGGCGCATAACAGTGACCGTCTGCGGCCGGCGTCGGGCTCGGGACCACCTGTGGTGCTGCCGGCTTCCGAAATTACATACTCGCGGGATTGGCGTGGAATAATCGTTCCACGTGTGTACAATGCTGGATGCCCTTAGGTTTTGTATCACATATAAATTTGACGCCAGTTCCTCCCCCCAATTACCATCTGAATATAATTGATAGTTCATATGTAAATGCATTTTCATAATTTTCCATGCGATATCCAGAGCTATTTGATTAATTACTAGGCAAAGTTTGAGAAATCCCAGCGATATTTACCACTTGCAAACATTTAAACGAATGGCTGAAGTGCATTAGCAATCCTATATTTAGAAGTTCAAATTAGATCCCGCTGTTCTCAGATTTTTATTTATTTGATAATAACCTCAATGTTAAAGTAGAACATGGGATGACAATTGTGTTATCCGTTGTTTTTCCAGCTCGTTGCTTCTGTAAAGGAACAGAATGCGTTTCTCTATGATCGCGCGAATTCCTCTAAATATATTATCTGGATCATAATCCTATTAGCGGTCGACAATACCCTTTTTTCGGAAACTTTAAATTAAACAAATTTTATCCATGAAAAAAATGTGAACACCATAAATGCAATTTATATGTACTGTACTTCCTGAGAAAACAAAGCGTTGGTGTCGGTGTTGTCATATAAAGTGTAGTCTTACACAACTAAAATACAAGAGCACAAACGGGTGCAGACCGCTCATCTATTTGTCTTTTTTAAGGTGAAGGGACCTATCTCAATACATTAATCAAAAAGGAGGGAGGGGGAGGGTGGAGAGGGGTGTATAGTATGGGGGTGTGGTCATTTATTACATTATCTTCCAAAAATAAGAAAAAAATGAGGGGGGGGGATTCTTGGGTGGGATGGTTGGACGGTCTTTCATCAATAAAATAATAAAAATAAATAATTTTGTTTAACAATGTTTCAAAAAAAAAATCGGGAGGGGGGGGGGGGGCGGTGAGAGGGGGTATTGTATGAGGGTGTGGTCATTTATTAGAGAATCTTTCAAAAATAAGAAAAAATGGAAAACAAAATATTTATTTGTTTATTTTTTTGTGGGGGGGGGGGGATTCTGGGGTGGAGCGTGGGGATGGTTTGGGTGGAGTCTATTGTGGTAAATCAAATCTGATCTTAAATAAAAAAAGTTATGGCAATTTTATCAAAATTTAATAATTTGACCTTGAGAGTCAATGTCATAAAAAGGTCAAGGTCAAATTCAACTTGCCAGGTACAGTATCCTCATGATAGTATAGTATTTTAAGTTTGAAAGCAATACCTTGATACTTTAGATGTAAAGAGGATCTAAACACAAAATTTAACAAAATATTCAAAGTTACTAAGTCAAAAAAGGGCCATCAAAATGCCAACCAGTGTTATGCAACTTGTCTTGTACAGTCCCCGTATAATAGTAAGCGAGTTCTCCAAGTCTGAAAGCAATAGCTATGATACTTTAGGAGTAAAGTGGACCAAAACACAAAACTTAACGAAATTTTCAATTTTCTAAGCATAAAGGGGCCGTAATTATGTCAAACTGCCAGTCAGAGTTACATAACTTTGCTTGCACAGTTCCCTTGTTATAGTAAATAAGTGTTCCAAGTTTGAATGCAATAGCTTTGATACTTTATGAGAAAAGTGGACCTAAACATAAAACTTAACCAGCGCCGACGCCGATGACAATAGCTCTTTTTTTCCAAAAATAGATGAGCTAAAAATGGCTATAACATGATGTCCCGACCTGCACTAAAATCTTGATTGACTGTTGTAACCTCTGAAAGTCTTCAGTTTTCTGAGCAATTTTTCGTACGATTCTTCTAAATCAAGTAAAGCCTATGCCATGATTCCCAACCTAAATGCAACTATTATTGATCATATGTGTTGCACTTTTTATCCAACTCCTCTTACATACACTTATTGGATGATGCAAACACCGCCTGTCGTTTATCAATACATCCGCCGGCGTCAGAGCATTTACGCGGTATTCAAGATTTAATCCATTTACTTTCTCGATTGTTTTACACACACGTCACTGACGCGCATCTCTATGTGTAAATTTGGGGGGGGGGGGGGGGGGGGTTAGACAATTTAACTGAAAAAAAAATAATTGTGAAAACAAGCATAACGTGTACTTTAAAACATTCCACTTTTTATTTCTTACATTTCTTATATAGTAACTGTATTATCATACATCATTTGAAAGATAAATGCATAATCTTTTAGACAAAATGCATGTCATTAAATTCTATTCGCCATTACTCAAAATATTCACCTTAGAATAGGCACACCGGTTTTGACACGTGTGGAGGCGGCCATGTTTGGCTCAAATAGTGTGACCTACTTTCAAAGCCGGGAACCATCAACAGAAAAACTGAAAAAGTTGAGCACAAAAATGGCCTTTTTTCTTATTGCTTACAAATATACATTCAATTTGATACCAAAACGTACCATTTGCAATGGGTTTTTTTACAAATCCTAGGCTGCATGTACTGAGCAATGTGTACTTAGTATCAAGGTGACTGTATGTAACTCTGCAAACAGGAGTTCCGGTTTGGGGCTATGTAGCCTCAAGACCGATTGACTAGTGATAATGGCGGTTATTATTTTTTTTATTAACTTCTTGACTTAAAATAAACTAAATACAACTATATAATTAATGTTCAGAAATGTAGTATAAGCATACTGTTTATATAAAATGGATACCAAAACAAAATCAACTTTCCACTGGCAAACTCCTTTCAGACAAGAAAGTTGCGCTGAATTCCGTAATATGTGCAAAAAGATGATACATTGTGATAACGTGCATATGCATATCCATTAAGGCTGTTATCTAAAGAACGTATGCACATTTAACTACATGTATTAACGTATTTGATATATGTTAGAAGTTTTTGTTTGACGTTTGTTCCTGACATGTCTAAATGAATATTTCCATCGATCAATGCGTTTGAACTACGGCATGTATACCAATATACATAATGTATAGGTTTAAAACATTACCGCGTGCGAGAGCCACGCAGGCGCATGGGGTGCGTGACAATGACCGTCTGCGGCCGGCGTCGGGCCCTAGACCACCTGTGGTGCTGCCGGCTTCCGAAATTACATACTCGCGGGATTTGCGTGTAATAACCATTCCACATGTGTACAATGCTGGATGCCCTTCGGTTTTGTATGTTTCATATCTTATTCATATAAATAACAATAAATTTCACTACAAACTAAATTTAAGTTTAAAAAAAAACTTGTATTTGAAAATAAACACAAGAATAACAACAAATACATCTATTATTTTCACAATTAACTTCTTATCCGTATTAAGCAAACCGTATATCTTCGAAACGCTTCTATTCAAGACCGATTTATTAGTGATAATGGCGGTCATTATTTTTTATTAATTTCTTGTCTAAAATTAACTAAATACATATGTAATTAATGTTCATAAATGTAAAATAAGCATAATGTTTATATAAAAGGGATACCATAACAAAATCAACTTTCCACTGGCAAACTCCTTTCAAACAAGAAAGTTGCGCTGAATCCCATAGTATGTGACAAAAAGATGATAGATTGTGATAACATACACTATGCATATAAAAAAGCTGTTATCTAAAACACTTATGCAAATGTAACTATTTACTATTTGATATAGTTTAGATACTCTTGTTTGAAGTTTGTTCATGGCATGTTTTAATACATATTTCCATCGATAAATTCGTTTGAACTACGTCATGTATATTAATATTTGTATAGGTTTTAAAACATTTACTTATCACATGTTTTACACACCACTTTGTCAGATTAATACTGTTGAATGTATTGTTTACAGGATGAACGAATCCTAAAAAATCAAATACACTGGACTTTTGTTTTATCATGGAAACAATATGATTGATTAAATTTTTCATGAAAGATCCAAAGTAATGAAGTCTGAAGATTTCTCATGGATAAATTTTGCCTAGCAAAAACTTCGATCAAGACAAACAAATACTAGTTTACCTAGTAAAATAACTATGCTAGAGTTCATATTTTAATTTCAATAATTGGTTTGATCAGGTCGCCGTGGTGTAATCAGGTCGCCGTGGTGTAGTGGATATTGTGTCCGCCTACCGATCAGGAGGTCACGGGTTTGATCCCCACTGTGGGAGCGTTTTTAAGATCTCCCCCAGAGACACCAAAGCCCAGGAAACGTTTCAATAAGCCTTAGACTTCCGATGTAATCGAACTAAAATAATAGGTTTACCATTATCTTGCGTTTTAATAATAAAAGTTATTTCATTATTTTCAATTGATCATCAAATTTCTATTTGTTTTAAGGCAAATTAAATATAAACTAAAGCAATATGTAAACACTAGTTCATATTTGCATCTTAAAGTTCGTTTATAAGCATACACATAATTACATTGTTGACACATAGTATTCCTGATACCATAGTATAAAAATAATATCCATCTTTGCTCACTTTTTATGCATAATTCTTGATGAGTTCTAGAGAAGCGAAACACAAGGTGAAGGTGGACATAGTGTTCATACATGGCCTGCGTGGCAGACCTTTCAAAACGTGGAGTCAGGAGAACAGACGTCACACGGAGACTGGATTTATTGTAACTGATGAGTTTAGAAGATCACATACATTCTTCTGGCCAAAGGTTACCGTGTCCTTTTAATACTATTCCTTCCCAAATGCATTTGATAATTATGGACGTATGTGCATCCATCAGCCCACCTTTCCATCTGTACGTGCGCAAAACTATTTTCTACACTGTTCAACACAAACATTCAAACTGTCATGCATGGCTTGTAATAATTTAAAGTTGTGTTGGAACTTTTTTTGCAAAGAAACCCGATAGAATTTGTATGTATGCTACGCAATTTGGGTTATTTGGGAGTTTTCAACGCTTTGACAAACTCTTTTTTGAAATGTTAATGTTGCTCCAGTGAGTCTTATTTGAGTAAAGAAACAGCTATTTATGTAGGCCAACACTCCGACAGCCTCTGTCGTGCTTTGGCTTATTTTAGATGCATGATGCCATTTTTGTAAAAACTTACATACTTTGGCAACAACAAATATTTTTAATATAGTTCAGTAATTGTTTTGGTTTGCCAGTTGTTCATATTTCCTTCATTTCAGGAACAGATTGATCATGCATGTTAATATTTCGAAACTACAAAAGAAAGTTTGTATGTAAAGTTGCCATGATATCTTTGACAGGATGTTTATATTGAAATTTGTCCGTCAATTTGTGTATCAGTTTGTCTAGATGTTTGTTTTCCTTGAAAAATATAATGATATAGTTGACAAGTTTATTTGCTTTTTACAATATTTATGGAGTTGAAAAAATCTCTTGTTATCTTTCCCATGTTTTGATGTCATTTTGCTCTATAATGCTGAAGGGATCTGACCCTATTCAATAGATAAAATGGAATGATGCTTGTTTATATATGGAACGCAAGTCACAATAATTTAAATTTTGTTTGTTACAGAAAATACATTGATAACTCAAAACGTTGAGGTCAAATCAGTTAAACACTTCTGATTCATCTATTTCAATTATAAAAATACTGTTAATCAGGTGTGATAATTCTGTTACAGAATATTTTGTGAATTCAAACCCCAAATCTGAAAATTCAGACATGCTTATTCTTTGCATAGCATGAGTTAAGTAATGGTTTCATGTTTAGGACTGTCTAGCACACGACTTAAAAGATGTGCGCACACTGAACGTTGGCTACGACACCGAGCTGACCACGTGGAATCTCAAACATCCTCTAGATGCCGAAAAGTGAGTCTTAGAGTCTTATAAACTGAACTGTTTATGATTAGATGATGATAAAAACACTTTGCACTGGTTTGATTTTGTATCAATTATTGATGAGATTTTCAAACATTTAATTGTTGTAATAGTGATTATTAAGCCATAATTAGAAGATTCAGATGATGATGATGAATGTGTTGATTATGCAAGTGTTGTAATGATGATGGCCTGAATGATACTGATGATATTGATTGTGGCAAATGAGAGATTGTGATAAGGAGTTTTATTTTGGAAGTGTTGAGGATATTTACAACTGTGTGATAATATTAGTGATGATTGTGATGGTTATGATAATGATGATAATCCCCATGTAGATTGTTATGTAAATTGTAACAATATTGTTTAAGGTGGTGGTTTTGATGATGATATAAATGGTGTTTATTTCAAGATGACAATGACAATGATTATGACAATGAAGATTATGATGATGACATTATTATTGTAACAAATTACAAACTGCACAAAAAAGTCCTTTTTCTGTCTTTTAAAGGCGAACTTGATCGAGCAAAAAGTGCAACATTTATTGAAAAATTGAGGAAAGCAGATATTGAATCCCGCCCAGTTATATGGGTTGGACATTCTATGGAAGGTAAAAACACGAAAGAAGTGTCAGCTAACCCCACTTAGATGATGATAAAAATGACAAATAAGATACATCTAATTATAATCATGTGATTCCAGTACTTATACCACTCATAATAATGATAATCATATTTTTTATTTGGATAACAAATTGTTATAATAGAATGTAAATTAACTGAAATACATAATAAACAACAAATAAATGCGTTAGCTAGATAATAAATTACCAATTACATATAAAATGATTTACACAGGTTTATTGATCAAAGACATACTACGCCTCGCCCAATCAACCTCAAGATATAGATGTATGCTTGACAACACTATTGGTGTTTTGAACTACAGCGTTCAAACATTTTCCAAAAAATACGGCGTCAAGTATACTATATTTCCGTCCACAGAGGTCTTAGAATTAGATAAAGGTAAGTGCTTCTATTTATTTAATTTCATTCATTAATACTCGATTAGTCTTATTCTCCACTGTTCAATCAGCTTATTTAAGTGACAATGTTTTCTGACGCTGGAATTAAAATAAAATTCAAGTATTTTAGAGAGATTTACATATCCAAGTCATTTTGTAGGACTGCTAAAGTCTTACACGAAATGTACTAACAAAATATGAAATTAACAATTTCTAGAAGGATTATTCATTACAAAATCTTGGTTCATTCTTAGCTCACATCAGCACGTATTGCTCATGGGAGCTATTGTGGCCTGTTTATGTCTGGCGTCATCCTTTGTGTGTTGTGTGTCGTGTTTGGTCATTTGTAAGATTGTTACCACTCTAGAGGCCAAATTTTTCATCAAACCTTCATGAAATTTGGTCAGAATTATTATCTTGACAATATTAAGATCAAATTGAAAAATGCATCATGTGCATTCAAAAAATAGGTAACCAGGTCAGAACTTAAGAAAAACCAGAGTATACCTCTAGAAACACTATTCATTACTAAATATTAACAAAAGATTCCCAGAATGTTTATCATGCCAACATGAAGGCCATGATTGAATATGAGTCAAATATGGTAAAAAACTAAATCCTCATGTCCAGTCTTTGACAGTTGATGTACCTTTATTTCAGGTGAGTGCACACGGGCCATCATAGCGTTCTTGTTTTGGTCATATATAGTGTAATTCCTGTCAACTGCCTTGATCTTATTGTATTTTGTCAAATGATAATATGTGTAATATTATCTAAACGAGTTTTACCATTGCTTCACCTCTGACAGTGTTCTGAAACTTTGTAATGTTTGATATAAAGAAAAAGAGACTTTGAAAAGTCTCCTGGAGTTTTTCAACGCCATCGCTCTACAACGTGGGATTTTGGTACTGAATTTTGGGGAGACTGAAAAGACTCAGATCGGAATGAATATCAAATTGCATGTTGTCCCCCCAGAATCAGCGGGTATGAAAAAGAATTGATGTAAATAGGTTTGGCTTTTGGAAAACAGTGCTTAATGTACTTGTGCAAAGTGTTGTCCCAGATTTGCCATGCGGAGTACACACAGTCCCATTAGGGACAACACTTTACGTTTTTATGGTATTTTTTGTTAAAAGGATGTCCATTCTTTTACAAAATTCAGTTTAGGCTGACAGTGTTGTCCCTGATTAGCATGTACTTGCTAAAGTAGGACAACACTTTTCACTCATGCATCAAGTGAGAGCGGCTCAATGTTTTACTTTTGTGAAGCATTGCATATTTTTGAAATACTGTTTGATTTATTGTTGTTAATTTGTCAAGTACAGCTGTTTGTTTTCCGTTTGCATAAGAATTAGGGAACTGCTATTTTCTCCCTGCACTGGTTAAGTCAAATTGTAACAAAATTGTACACGATTTCAATTATTTGAAACCATAAGTTTAATATCACCCCACATGGTTTCAGTTTTTTGTCTGGCTCTTTTGGTATTTCATCATGTAGGTGTCAGGTTTTCTCGTCCTGAGCATTACTCTAAAAATTTAAGAGTTTTAAACCTTGAAACTTCATTGGTAATTAGATTTTATTGAAAGGATGTGCAGTGAACAATAAACATTGTTAATGCCTTTTTTGAATTGTATTCATCCCCTGCTAAAGGCGGAGGAATATAAAATTTGGCGATTTCTTGTCCTACTGTCAGTTGGTCGGTCAGTCATTATGTCTGTCACAAAACTTTGTAGGGCTATATCTCAGAAACTATATACATGTATAAGATTCATTATGAAACTGCATAGGTGTATAGATATCAATGGATAAATGTGCCATGCACAAAAACCATAAACGTACACTTTATTTAATAAGAAGTATTGCTCTTTGTATATTTTATTTGATGTATCTGTTCAGGGCTATTTCTCAGATTATGATACCATGAATACTTCAATTTGAAGCTTCATGGCTGTATTGATATTAATGAGGATAAGTGCCATGCTTAAGAACCATAACCCTTCACTTTCATAAATAGGAGTAACTTTCTTTTGTTGTTTTTGTGTATGATGTTAATTTTCAGAGCTATATATCAGATACGAAAAACAATCTCAGCATGAAACTTCATGGGTGTATATATACCATTCAATGCGTAAAAAACAATTACCCTACACTTAATTATTTTTTGGGGTTATGCCCTATATCAAGGGATGAGCACCCATCAATAAAACACATTTTATTTCGCAGGGAAATCCATTCAATAAATTTGCTTTTTATTTTACAAACTTGTGCGCAAAATATATAAATTAATCATGAACACTATTCCATCATAATATAATGTTAACTATAAGTTCTCCTTTAGATCCTGGCATAGGCGACTTTCATCTAATAAAATCAGACCACATCAACATCTGTAAGCCAAGAGATGTTGACAGTGCCTTGTACACTCTCAGTCGAGATTTCATGCGGAAGTGTATACAGAAACATGAGGACAGACGTAAAAAGCTGAACAGGAAAAGGAAACAATCTGATAGAGAAGAGAGCGAATACTGACGCTGTTATATTCCACATTTACATTTCAAGCAGATTTGTATTATTACTTAAATGCCAAAAATGACATAATTGTATTTTAAAGCTTTTGTACAAAGATTAAGATTTTATTAGCAAAATATATCATTAATTTATTCTTACGTTTTTGCTGTCTTAACAAATTGTATTTCCTCTCTTAAACATCTGATGTCCTCATGGATTTTTAATTGATGTATGTTAATTAGTTATCATGACCAGACACAGTATTGCACATACCCAACATGCTCGTATGTATAAGTCAAGGTCACACTTCATATAATATTGTTTTGATATATGTATATATGCATTGACCAAGTTGTTTTAAATTGTTATTATTTGTTAAATCAATTATGATTAAAGTTTTAAGACGTTCGTTGCTGGAATCAACTTTGGCTGGAATTAACTTTGGTTTGAAGGCGGAAATCTGTAGAAGTACTTTATACTTGCTGCGATTTCAGAGACTTATGTATTCACAGGTTCACGTTGGCAGATAAACGTTCCTTACACAAATTAACCATAGTCGAACTTAAACAATGCTTAATTTTTTTTAACATCTTTGTATCGCTCTAAATTCAGGTAAAGATCACATCTTAAAGATCAACACATAACATTCAGATGTCATTTGATTTTCACAAAACAGAAGACATTTTACTTAAGCCAGAACTCATTTAGACACAATGTTACAAAAAGGCCCCGATTTATCGAAAATTCTTAAGTCATGAAGATTAAATTAAGACTTAAACCCCATTTAATGGTTAAGCTAAGTACTGCAACTTAAACCGTTTTCTTAAACGATTTGAGCGAAGCGTTTAGCTAAGCGATTTTAATGCGATTATCTTGCCGATAGTTTTGGGTACAATCGGAACTCTTCCAAAAATCGTCTGTTTACAAACAAAAGAAAATGGCCGAGGAAAAAAACAAAAAGCGTTGTCAAAATTGGTCAAAGGCAGAAAAGGCATTTGGCCTTGAACTCATTAAATCTGAGGAAGAGATTTCAAGGGGCCACTAAAGGAAAGCTGAAAAAGAAGCTATGTTGGGAGAAAACGCCCTGGATTTAAACGCGTTTGTAAAGTTTCTGATTTTTGAAGTTAATGTTTATTGTATAATAATATAAATTGTATAGATCTAAAATAAATGAGGTTTATTTTGCGTAATTTGTAAGACGATATCTACTATAGTATTCTTTTAATTTCTTATTTGCTGAACAAATTTATAAACAACCGCGATTTATTACTTGCTGAAAAAATCATTCAATCTTCGCAAAAAGAAATTATTTTATTGATTCTAAGTTGCTCATTCGTTAGTACGCTGACAGATAAAACTTTAAAATATAAAAATTACAGGTCAGGCGTATGCTAAAAAATCGGGGAGTGGAGGAGATCCGCACCATGTTTAAGAACTCGACAGATCTGCATACAGAGGGCGCTATAACTCCATGCACGTCCCCTATCACCACATAGTGGGCTCCCGGTGCCAAAACATACAACGTTACCAAACCGCTCAAAAGTGGTGGGAGAGGTGTCACGTAATTATGTATCGTTCGTGGAGAACACACAGTAACAAACAAAGTTAATTTCTGTTTTCATCGAGATTTATTTCTGTTAAATAATTTCTAACACAACGCTTCTAATGTTCATGAAGTACAATTTTACAGCGCGGCGGCCAATTTGCCGCCACGCCAAGAAAGCGTGACTGCTCTACTCGATTGTCAAACTAGGACTCTAGAATCCTTCTTACCACAAAGCACAACATTTTATTCCAAGGTACATGAACATAAAATTTAGATTTTTTCCTTTCTCATCGTTGGTTGGTTAACTGTTCTCTTACCCCGATTTTCTAAACCCACCCCTTCGAATAACCCTTGTTGATTGGATGGATCGCTTATACACCTACCACATGTCACAGCAGAAGCGTGCAATATACAATTATCACTTTGGGAACATTTCATTTGCATACTTGATCATACAAACAGATGCTCTCTATGGACAAACCACATTAGTAGTGTGAAACCTAACACTCCTATAATCGATTACGTGAATATTTCAATTATTTAAATTTCATTAAATACCATATCTGAATTGGGGCTTGTTATGTACGAGCCGAATTGTTAATCAAGGGCTAAAGACAAATCAACATATGTTCCCGATAAATGAACTACATTGGAGAAATGAAACAATACTTCCATAATCAATTTTTTAAACTTCATTACATACCCCATCCAAAGACATCTGTTATGTTAATTCCTAAATACCCACAACATACAGCTACTTTACAAGATGAACTCTCAAATAGTTTGATCACTTTAAACTTTTAACTTCTGTTTACGTATAAGATAGAAATATTGATGTAAATAACCTTTCAACATGTTCTTACATATCAGTAATTATAACAGTTACTAATTAATTACTCAAACATATTATTAAAATATTTCCCTATTATTAAATCTATATGTACTTAAATTTCTATCATAAGAATAAACAATATGGTTATGTCACAGTGGTGACGAGCGTTTAGTCGGCCTCCCTAAGAAGGGGAACAGCACTTCAGCAATGTCCATTAGCGTTCTTCTTCGGAAACGATACCGCCGAAAAACCTTCGTCCGACAGGACTTCAAGCGGATTCAACCTATCTTGAAAAACTCGCTCTACCCTGACAACTCTTTGCAACTGACGAATACGACGCCGTATCTCTGCCATATTTAAGTCGCAATAACAAAACTTAAACCTGCTGAGTACTTGGTTTAAAATGACGTACTTAAGCTATTAAGTTAATCCCGTAATTTTATTCGTGAAATCGGATTAATTTAAGCGATCAGATTAAGCTTGTTTTTACCAGCTTAAGTTTAATAATTTGACTTAAGAATTTTCGAGAAATCGGGGCCAGATCGCTGTAATATTAGTCGCCCATAATATAATATAATATAAGTATGCAGCCACGGCACATTGACCTATTTCTCTCACAGGTGCCCATTTATACTCCTGGGTGGAAAGAAGCAAACGTGGGATTAATGTTTTACTCAGAACCCAGGGCTTTTCACCCTTATATGACAGGATCGAAAAAAAGGTCATTTTTTCCCAAAATTGAAAGAGGAATTTCCCAAATTGTAAAAAACAAAAACATTTTTTTTTACTTCGACATATTGGGCATCTCTCAAAATGAAAGCAATGCTCTAATATGATTAAGAATGCACCACAATGTGTCTTTTAATACTTCTGCACAATGAAAAGACAATGTTTCAAAAACTTCTAAAAACACGTTCTTCCCAAAATGAGCAGTTATCGCGCATGATATTCCCAATTTGAAAAGCCCCTGGCCTCTTCCCTATTTCCTGATGAAAAGCCCTGGAACCATCCATTGCTCTAAGCGGGATTCGAACCAGGGACCTTCTATCCCTAGACCAAAATCCTACTACTAGACCACTGTCCCCATAGTAGGCTTAATCAATTCCACGAAATATATATCAAGATGTAATTGAGATATTTTGTTTAAACTTTACAAAACATTCCATTGTGAATGATCACGCAGACATCAACAGAAGTAGGCTTGTTTAATCAACTGTCAGTCTGTTTCAGTACTTTGTGTCTTTGAGTGAATATTGACGTCATTCTAAGATTTGGGGATGAAACCTGGTTTCAATTCAATTAATTATGTTAGTCACCATCCGTCGTCATTTATTTTTCTAAAACTGCTGCGCATATCTTGATCAAACTTTGTCTAGAATATTGCTTTCATTTTAATATTAAATGGATGTCTTTTATCAAATAACTTAAATATGTAAGCAGAAAAATTATCCTAAACGATTGACATCCAAATATTATATTACAAAACGATTAATGAATAGCGGGTAAAAACGTCGTATCCAAAATATAGGATAATTATAAAGGTTGGAACGTACTCACAATACAATTTCAGCAAAAGAAAACGTTAGTTTTCTCCTTTTCAATATTATTATTTTAATGTTTACAGTTTGGTCACACACAACTCTAAACTGTTTGAAATGAAAAACCTAGTTAACTCTTTGGTTTAAGCTTTACACTTGGTTATAAATCATAAATGCGGAACATTCAACTGTGTATGTCAACTTGATGTCTATTATACTTGATTATCTGTTTTGATAGTGTTCCGTTTATGCATATCAAGAATGAAAACACAGCTAAAACATCAATTGATTCAAACCTTAAGAACATTTAAGGAATTTCTTATATTAATTTATGAATAAAACTTATACGTAAAATAGTTCCAATGTTTAACTAAATCTTTCCGTTAAATGCCCCAAAATATAAGAGGCGAAATATGTGTTTTAAGTTAACAATATAATTCCTACTGAATGCCGTCAACTAAACCAAAACCTAAACTGTTAAGAACAAACAAAGTTTCCATAGTTATTGTGCTATGGAAAGTAGAGCTTATGTTTTTAAATACTTACGCAATTGCAGCTATTAGTCTTATCGTTAAACTAAGTTACTTATTTACGGTTCGTTAAGGTTCATCGATGACGTGCAAAGATGGCCTGTGTGACACATGATGCGTTGGTGTTTGTCGAAAAACTCGCTACGGAAAATGAAACAAAATTCTATTTCAGCAAAACCTGCCTCAAAATTAGATTTTTGAGTATAGGTTTCGACCATTTTACAAACAATTGACATAAAATATGGACATACCCCCGGTAATTAATTTGAAAAACAATATCCGGCAACGACCATTTAGCGTAAGAAACCTTAGAACGTTTTAGTATATGTTCCGTACCCGAGGTGCATTTAAGTATAATTAAGAGTTCCCGTGGTACATTTTAGTAAAACGTTACTAATCAGATATTAAAATGGATATTTACACTATACTTCAACAGTAATGTTGTAAACATTTTCCTATAAAAACAATACTTATTATACCTGTGACGGAGCTGTTTAAGGAATGTATCAGAATTATTATATTTAAAAAATTGACCTTACTACTTTATATTTCGCTAAAGAGGAATGGTTGCCTGGGAGGGGGGTCCATGCTTATGCCACTCCCTTTACCTACAGCCCTTTCCATTTATCCAACCCTCCTTTTAAAACCCATCCTATATTATCCCAAAAAGTAAATACTGGCACGCCGAACGATTTTATAGAAAACAACACAATTTTACTTTATATTGACATCAACTTAATCTCATAGAATACATTACTTACTAGACATCGCATAATTAAGTCACTTAGAATGTAGCAAGTTTTCCATCTGACGATAATTTCACGAAAGCGGTTACTCTTTCCAGACGCCATGATTTGTTTTAGTCTGGTCTAATCTGTTTTGCTTTGATTAATAACGGCTTGTTTAACATGTATTCATCGCGCAAAAGAATGCCTTATTTTTAAGCAAAATAAGTGTGAAATATGTAATTTCTGCCTGCGCCCACACAACCTGTGCCTGAAAATTAACGTTCCACTGATAGAAAAGTTGGTTTGAGACGCATCAGTCCATGGATCAGCAGCCAATAAGAGGCATTAGTTGATCGATCCGTTGCGTAAAAAAATCACAATGTGATATACTTTAGCTCAATAATTCACCTCACCAAATTGTACTTGTTATAATAATCACCCAAATGTGACCGTCGGATAAATTCTCTCGTTAAGGTAAACGTGCAACTTTTTTTCGAGTCATTATGTGAGGTCCAATAAGTGTGTCCTTTAAAGTATAAGAGTTATGCCCGATTGTTGTATCTTGTAATTTGGTAAAGTTTAGTATTGCTACTACTACATGTATTCATTTGAAACGTCACATATTGGTTCTGGATAAGTCTTAAGTAACACTTGAACAAATTTTACAGACAATCTAAGGTATACATGAATGTGAAAATAAGTGGAAAGGATGATCGAGGCCTGGTAAACACAGTAATGGGTAATTTAAAGTGGTATTCTCAAGCATCCAGTGTCGGAAATGATTTCTAGCAGTTTATGTGATGCGTCTCTTTTTATTTATTGATCATTCTTGGTGTGATTATTTCGCGTACTTAAGACATTGATCATTGACTGACTGCATACATTCAATAATCTTTCAAAAACAAATTATTGTGTTTAGTGCCAACACAAAACTGTATGCAGATCGTTGAAATTCGACACAATAAATTTACAATCCTTTAAATTATATATTTAACGTTCAATTTGAAAAAATCTTAAAAATATACCGAAAATCAAATGGCAATATAAAATCATCATCGAATTGTCTGGATGATACATTCATACCGTTAACAAACTTAAAGTTTACACTTGATCACACAAAACAATAGTGTCTTCTATATAACATTTTATCACGTACGCATCCAAAAATTCAACGTGTTTCTAAGGCCGTGGTGTTCATTTTTCTCTTACTTCGAACAGAGTACTCGTTTGTCGTAAACTTAGCCAGGTCACATGCTGACCTCGTATTCTTCCACAATATTATACCTCACATAAATTAGTTTCTTCTTTGCGTATATAAACTTCACAGGTCCGTTATTTTGAATAGTACCATGTAAAGATGCGCGCGCATAGTCAGCGGGTGCTATTTTGAATAGTGCCCTGTAAAGACGCGCGCGCATGTAATAGTGCCCGCTAAAATGGTTATTTGTAACATGTGTGCAAGTTTTACAATGAAGAGAATTTTGCTTTATATACTTAGTGTAAACGCACGTTTCGTTTGGCAGGTCACAAGTGTGTGTTTTTTTAAATTATTAATCACATCTTAAAAAATACAAAAATTTAATGCTATATTTGGGATCAATGTTTTGCAACATGTTTTCTGTGATATAAGCAGTTACCTCTTTATAAGATGTATCTCAATATGTAAAATGCTCTTTAATAAAAATGTATTTTGTATAAAGAAGCGAATTTTTCCGTGTCCAACTTTTGCAGGGAGACAACTCGCGCACTAAAGAAACTGGTAAATATTTATGGAATTTATCATGTGTTATTAATTTTTATTTCTATTGACATTTATCTGCACAAAAATGTTCGGTATAATATAAGAAATTTAAGAAATAGAAAACCTCACTTCAGGCCCAATGGCAGAATAGTGACCAGCCAGGCATCCCCTGGAGCAGCTCGTCTAAGTTATCATACCGTGAAAAAATTCTTCACAATGGCGACCAATGTAAAAGACCGAGCTAGTCCGATTGAGTTAGCTAAATTTTCTCAATCGGCATACCTCGCTGATTATCATTGATAAAGATAAAGGCTGCTTGGTTCCCGTCCTGTTTCAAATTCATCGAGAGGTTCGGGACAGGAACCAGACACCCACATTTTTTTCGTACCCAAATTTGTTCGAACTCATTTTTTTTCGTACCCATTTTTTTCGTACCCAATTGTTTTCGTACCCAATTTTTTTTTCCTACCCACTTTTTTTGGTACCCAAATTTTTGTTCGTACCCATATTTTTTATCTCTAACAATCTATGTACCGGTACTTGGCCTGAATGGGTCGAGTTACCCACGGGTACTACTTACCCGTACCCCGGTACTTTGAAGTACACTTCACCGTACACCGATTTTGAAATGATACTTTTGGGTACCCCGGTATACTTACAGGTACTCCATCTTTCCTAATAAAAAAATTTCGTACCCAAATTTTTTTCGCACCCAATTTTTTTTTGTTTACAATTTTTTTCGTACCCAAGTTTTTTTTCCAACCCAAGTTTATTTTCGTACCCAATTTTTTTTTCGCATCCAAAATGTGTTCGTACCCAAAATGTTCGTTCCCACATTTTTATCGTACCCATATTTAAACAAATCTTTCTTTTCAGTACAAGTCCACTTTCACCAACTACAGAACTTGTTCAAAAGTGGGTTTTCCAAAACGTATCACATCAAAGTTACATACATGTATCTGCATCGTTGTGGCAAAACGCTTAAAATTTCATTATATTCAAATTAACAGATACTATTTAAGTCTACAATTAACACTTTATCCACTGATATGCATCTCGGGTCCGTCAGGTATTTCGAATCGCTTCACTTATTCCGAATCGCAATAATGTTACATCATTTAATGTTATCAATATCAATAAATTAGAACAAAACATTGTAAACAATTCAAAACAATCCTCTTAGAAAACGTGCAGATTTAATGAAAATTCTTTTTACATAAAGCAATACCAAGCAATACCATAATGAACACAGTACTGGTAGTCATGACCTTTAGTTTTTAGTTTAAAGCATTGTATCGTATTATGTGTTTTATCTTCTAAATGATCATACGCACGGATTGCTTCAAACATTTTTGTTTGTTTGTTTGTATTCTCTACCATCTCCTCTCTTCCCAGCTGAATGTACAATGGCTGTGTGTTTTATGGTTGAGTGCGCAAATAGCTGAGTACGCAATGGTTTGAATGCGCAATGGTTGAGTGCGCAATGGCTGAGTACGTAATGGCTGAGTGCGCGATGGTTGAGTGCGCAATGGCTGAGTGTGCAAGGGCTGAGTGCACAATGACTGCGTGCGCAATGGTTGAGTGCGTAATGGCTGAGTGCGCAAGGGCTGAGTTCGCAATGACTGATAGCGCAATGGTTGAATGCAAAGTTCCAGATGCAGCATTAATTGATTTTAGCGGACGCGGATTGCGACAATGTCCGTCCAGTTGGACCATGACCGATGCCAGAATAGACAAGTTTAATATCCTAGATTTTGGATAACGCGTCAATAAACTAGACATGTTTGCTAATATTAATTATTTATATTTATGACATGATAAGAGTGTTTTTCTTATTGTGATCAAATATTGACATAAACCTATGAGTTACTAGTTAAGTAAGGTCGCGGTCGCGGTAGTGTAGTGGATGAGGTTTCAGCCTAGCGATCGGGGGTTCGCGGGTTCGATTCCTACTTAGGGAGCGTTCTCATTATCTCCTCCATATACACCAAGTACTGGTTCTTCCCAGGAAACGGACTCAACAAGTGTCCCTGTCAGTAATTATCGAGCACGATTGTAGACCGTACTAAGTTGAAATTGAAGTTGAAGTTCAAAGAGTAAAATATTTGTTTGACAACTACTTCTTGTCGATGTAAGCAGAATATTGTAAATTCATGCTTTCGGATCAAATCTACGATGCCTACGTTTATCTAATCTTTTATAAAGTGGTTATTTATAATTATTAATTGTGCGCTAATATAAACGCAAAATCAAACAAGCTTGAGGGGACCAATTCATCACAAATTAAAACGATTTTTGACCTGTATGGGTTCTTGAAGATGAGCAATCACTTTTTAAAAACAAAATATAGCAAAAATAAAATATGCGGCCATGTTAAAGAATAAGTGTTCTTTTTACATGGTGAAAATGCCTAAACGATCGGTTCACAGGAAATATGTGGTTCAAATGTACTAAACTTTATAATATTTGTCTTTAAGCAAGACCATATATGTAGTCGATGCAAATGAATTTATAATATGTAGACATTCGGTATGCTCGTTTCAGGTGAAATCATTTAAAACATCATTCCTAAAAAAACATCAAATAAATACATGTGAAAAAATACAGCTATTTTGTCAGAGAAGTGTTAGAAATCGTAAGCTCATCAAAAACAATATTCTATAACAGATGCAGCATTTAAACAATATATAAAACAATATTCTATAACAGATGCAGCATTTAAACAATATATAAAACAATATTCTATAACAGATGCAGCATTTAAAGAATATATAGAAGAACTTTTTGACAAAGTGTAGGTTATTTTAAACAGACAAACGTAAAGTTTTGATGATTTTTGTTAATGTTCTAATAAGGAGGTGAGCAAATTGTCAATTGATAATTGTTTTGTAAAGTGTTTTTATTGTGTGATATATTTTTGTAGTTCAGATAGAAATTTTATGAACAATATATTAATGACGATTTTAGCTCACGGATCTACATTTTGTTACAGTTAGAACTACCTGTTCAAGCTGAACACGGGCCTTAGAACATTAAAACAGTACGGACATTTGTCTTGAAATATTACCGTTAAGTCGTTTCAAATATACTTTTATTATCTTGTAGTCCGCACATGCTGATTAGAGACGACACTTTTCGACTAAAGTGGAATTTTGGTAAGAAGGTACTTGCTTTAAACGAAAAATACAATACAATCGGACTTTATAATCCCTGATAACACTGTGCAAACTGCATTCATGAAACCCCGTTTTCACAGAGCCGGCTCAAACGTATTTTGTTCAGGAAATGCTGATTTACGAGGAATCGTGGCTAAGGATTCTGGAAGTGGGGTTCAAACCTAGATTTTTTTGCGGGAAATGCTGATTTACGAGGAATAGTGGCTATGGATTGTGTATCTCAGCAAAATCTTCAATAAAAAATGTTGTTTTTTTCTCGAAAATTGGGTTCAAGCCTAGACATGTTGTGTTTTGTGTTTTTTTCTCATATAATGCTGATTTACGAGGAATCGTGGCTGTTGATTGTGGTGGTGGGGTTCATCATCGCCTTTGTACTTGCGTTCGGGGTCGGGGCCAATGACGTGGCTAACTCTCATTTGGGACGTCAGAAGGGGCAAAAGTGATCACCGTACGGCAGGCGTGCATTCTGGGTTCCATATTTGAGATTCTCGGAGCCATTCTTGTAGGTGAGTTGGTTTTTGTTTTATGTAGATAATGTATTTGTGATTTGAATAAAGTTGATATACTTCGGATTGCGGCGATTACTTCGAAATAATGTTGTTGTTGTTGATGATGATGATGATAATGAAGATGATGATGATGATGATGATGATGATGATGATGATGATGACGACGAGGACGACGACGACGACGACGACGACGACGACGACGACGACGACGACGATGATGATGATGATGATGATGATGATGATGATGATGATGATGATGATGATGATGATGATGATGATGATATCGTTGGCGATATTGTATCACTGCTGCTGCCTGATGGAATAAAAGGATTAATGATTTGATAACCTTAAGTGTCTTATCCCATCTTTTGAGGAAGGCATAGTACTAAGTATCATACTAAGCTTTGCAGAAAGTTCACTGGCAAGGACATAATTCACGATTCACAACACAGATTACCTTGGCCATGGATTAAAGATGGTAAACGACGAACTACTATTCTGTGTCATATGTGATCAAAAATGCTTTTACCGCTTTTCAATTATATCCACGGTGTTCAGTTCATCTGTCCCTCAATTTTTGTCTAGGGACTGCAAACGTCACGGATCTCTATGAACTGACCAGTTCTCCCTTTTAAAGCCTCACAAGCTGCCATCATCATATGCCTCGTAAACGCTAAGGTTTTTCATTGGAACAGTTTTTTTTCCTGAGAAATACTATGAAATACAAATGCAACATTGTATGTGATGTATAAAATCTTGATATGAATCTTTAATGTTATACTTAAATATATATAGTGCACATTATAAAAATATAGAAAAGCGTATTTATAGCAAGTCCTTTGAGAATGCGGAAACCGCCTTTTGCGACAAAATGTCATCAGACGCTGTATACTGGAAAATACTCATAAGGAGGAGGAAGAAATCGTGTTTATGTTCGATAATGTCAATTAGAATGCTTCAGGATATTATGAATTATAATTTTACCTGTTTGCATTGTATTTCCGATCCGCAAAACGTTAGTCACTGTGTAAACACACAACTATTTACCGAAACGAATGGCATCCTGTGCAATCGTTCTATCAAGTGAACTCACACGATAACTAAGAGTGAAATATAACCCGCGACTCATTTAGAGCTTTGCTTCGGACTCTTATTTTGAGACTTTGATCATTGTTTGATTTAATAAATAGTATGTTTGGCCCTCGATTTGAATCTGTATCAAAAAAGCAAAAACATAATTATCTTACCAATAATTATACATGTCATTCTACGCGTTGAAACATTTGACCTTTCGCATCTAAGTAAAGCCCTGATTTATATATTAAAGGGATCTTTTCACGCTTTGGTAAATTGACAAAATTGAAAAAAATGTTTCAGAATCGCACATTTTCGTTTTAGTTATGATATTTGTGAGGAAACAGTAATACTGAACATTTACCATGGTCTAATATAGCCATTATATGCATCTTTTGACGATTTTAAAACCTAAAAATTATAAAGCGTTGCAACGCGAAACGATTGAATAATTTGGAGAGTTCTGTTTTTGTCGTTAAATTTTGTGAAACTACGAAGATTGCTTATATAAGGTATAAAATACGTCACGTATGTGTATTCGGCGGAATAGCTCAGTTGGCTAAAGCGTTTTTACTTCAGGACTCTGGCAGGACTCCAGGGGTCACTGGTTCGAAACCTGGTCCGGGCAATATTCTATTCCTTTTTTAAATTTTATTCTTGATTTTTTACTGGAGCTTTTACGATCCAATGTTTACATTTATCGATATAAAGCATTTGATGAATAAGTTAAAAAATGACGAAATCTGTGAAAAGGTCCCTTTAAGTTTATATATCACATAACATCCTCAAACACAACATATTTTACATAATATCATGATATAAAGATACGTTACATAAAGAATGACGAGTTTTTGTTTGTAATATCGTTAAAGTAGATTCTGACATTTTCGCTGATTCCTTATATGCTGCACATCTGCTAACATTGGGCGATTAGGTGATCACATCAATTTTAAGTTGTGGTCAACTTGGCATGTCGACGTTTAAATCATTAAAATGTCACCTTCTAGTCGAAAACAAACATTTACCTATTAAAGGTATGCGGACTACTTCTTAGTAATTTCTTAAAGCTAGTATATACGATTTTTATTCTAAAAGTGAAGTATTGTAAGCTTAAATCTATTAATGAATACAAAGAAAGAATGTTAAATAAATTAACTTTCTTTTATTGGCTCACTGCATCCATTCTTGTAATTTAATGAACTGCATCGTCATACAGTTCACTCTATTACCATCACATTAAACCGGATGTGGTGCAGACCTAAAACGAGTGTCTATCTGTAGTATGAATTTAGATTGTCTGTGAAAATAAGTGAGGTTTTGCAAACAGTTTTCATTTCTTTGGAAGGTAATTTCTCAATTTCTCAAAAGAAAATTATTTGAAGTTGATTTCGACGCTAGTTTCTTTGATACGTTTTGTTATGCCCAAATGTTATATATGTTTTTGAAAAACAGATTGTAAGTTCTTTTCAAGAGTTCACCTATATTCTGTTTAATGTTGCATTTTCTTTGATGTCTTTTCTGGAGGTAATGTGCGAATAAAGCAATGTTTCCCATGCGCATTTAAGGCGCATGTTGCATTTTGTTACATGGCATATCAGAGTGCTATTAACGAATGTAGAATTGTGTTCGCAGACATTTCAGACTGTAATGTGACAATGTAGCATAATAATTATGGGAATTTCAGATAGTGATGCCTAAAGTAATTTTCACCATTACATGCATTTGATTCCAACGACGTACACAAATTTAACCCATAAACTAAGTTACTTATAAACATGTGCGTTGTTTAACTGTATATCTCAATTTGACCTACAACACCCTTCGTCTGAATTTCTGTGTCACCACATTATTGAATGATCGAGAGCATAGGATCAAATCAACGAATTAATGCAATTAAATATATATTTATTCTTGATACATAAATATGCTGATAGGCAAATACAAAACACAGCCATTGATTGGTAAACACGCATACAAACAAACAAATACACACACACAAGTATTGATATATATGAAAGTTGCAGAGAGACAAAAAACTTGAAAATACAGCGCAATAAGGTAACCTGTTTAATATGCATTGTCAATCGTGTTAATACAATAGGCAACATTGCAAGAGATTAAGTATAATATGTATATCCGTATATAACATTTCTACGCAACTAAATTACACATACAAGCACAATACATTAGCGTTTAAATAAATAAAGTCTGCACATACCGATACAACATTATTTAAATACGTTCATTTAGCATATATTTATATTATTCTCTCACCATAAACTTTTTTAATTAACATACCATACGAACGTCCTGACGTTCATCCGTCCACACGCATGCACACGCAGACAAATGAACATAAATACATACGATTTCGGCTAAATAAACATAACGCGTAAAACAGATATTTAATCATAATAATAACGTTTAGCAGAATTTAATTTAAACAATTTAAATTATAACAATACAATTTAACAATGTATTTACATTCACAATACGCACAACCTCATAAGTATATGCATTATTTTAAGCATTAAGTTTATGTCAATACTAAAAATCACTAATGAAATGACTGAGTTTACAAAAAGCTAAACGGCGAGTAAATTAATACCAGTTATGAATATATTGCTATATTATCATGTTAATTTAAAAGGTACATGAACAGTATGCATTATATGTCAATATTACATATATTGACACGCTGTACTGTAGTTACATTCTTTACGGTCGACGTAATGTTTGTGTGTTCCTTTGCATTCCAAAATATCCAAAAAAACAACTATTTTATCTACCCAAAGAATTTTGGCGATTGTTACCAATAGTATTGCATCTTTTTGTAATTGTATTATATCGTACAATACAGTGTGTGGTTATTACAAAACAATTTTTGCCAACCCAGAGATTGATCGTGTGTTTTCTAGAAAGATTTTTCGATATGCCTATTTTGTTAAGATTTATATATTTTTGTAGAAAAATTTTAATAAAACGTACAGGAATTATTATATATTTTGTTTAATTTTTTTTGGTCAGCAGTTGCGTTGCGTTGAAAAAGTGTCCAAGTGTATTGTCAACCCGTGGAATGGTCGTTCTGTTCTTAAGCTAAGAACACTATACATCCGGGTCGTCAGTTATTTTTTTCCGCTCCTCTGTAAATAAAATGTGGTAATCACAGGTAATCACATGTGAGTTAGGATTGTTAACGAAACGGCCATGATATCATGATATGGTTTATGTATTAAAATTTTCACCATTATCTCAAAAATTCTGTTTGGATATTATTGAAAAATTAATGAACGAGACTTGTCAAACATTGCTACTCTGTCTTGCGTTCCATCTTATGTCATGTCGTATACCCTTTTAATGATGATTATATATATTATTTGATTGATCCCAGGACTGCTAGTTGTTCTGAGAATTATATCTTTCATATTAAATGAAAATAAAATAAATAGCCTTTACAGTTTTGAAAATCTGTAGTAAGATGAAGGAACACTTGCTTTCACGAAGCCGTTTGACAAAAATAGATGTATTTATATGATTATTAGTAAGAGTACTTTTCATACCCATCTGCAAACAATTTTGTCAAAAATACTGAAATGATAAGCCGTAAATAGTGATTATTAAGGCCCGCCAAGTGTAAGACTTTTTAATAAGAGGTGTACAATTTATGGAAATATATATTTTTCACACAAGGGAGGTTACCAATAACTACACGAGTTCTTGCGCGAATATGTGGTATGCCGTAATGTGTAGTACATTTTTTTCTATAAAGTTTCTTCCAATACAAAAAAACAATTGTTTAATGTGCGACGCTTAACTAAGTACAGACTCTGACATTTAGCTATGGAAGCTGCAGTATTGTGCTGTTTATTTACATACACATACCAGATGTTTCTTAGTCACATTGAGAGGATCGTGGACTAAGTTATTAACGCATTATCTGACAAAAAAAGTACATTAAACTATCATCTCAAGGCAACTGATGTTATATGATTGAATCGGAGTGCTTTTTAATGGCATGCGTAGTAATATAGAGTTTTGCAGATTTCGCACACTTTGCTTTAAATGCAGATGGTTTGGATCCCTATTAAAGATATCCAAAATATAAAAAAAATAACAAAATACGGAAAAAACGCAGTTATTAAGTAATACATATAAATACCAAATTTAACATAAAGAATTTAATTGTTACTTTGGATGAATAATCGGACACGTATTTCCCTCTTGGTCATATAAAAAAATATTTAACCGTCGGGGCTATACCATTCGTGATTAGTATATTTACAACTTGTAAGATAAAATTTTATCACCTATAAACATAACAGTTTTTTCTGAATATTTATATAACTTAAATGGAATAAATATTTAACACGGTGAAATCATGTGTGAGGAGCTGACATTTGTGATGTGTAACCTACGGCATCATCGTAATTCTGGTAGACTGTAGACTGACCTGCCACAGGACCCTGTGTATTACGCTGATTACGTCCTTTGGGTTTACGTTTTCTCTGTAACAGCAACTACTGTTTATCGCAACTAGGTCTTTGGCATTTGATGTAAACAAAAGACTGCTAAATAAAAGTAAGACCATTTTTGCAAGACATGGTAACAACATTTTCCACACATTTCCAGACATATGACCATTTTAGGGTAAATTCTATAAATGCATCGTTTTTGGACATTGACATATGCAAAATATATTAATAATCAAAATAAACAGATATATCATTCAGTAGTTGTAGTTAATGATTAGGTATATCATCAGGTAGGGCTGAAAGTACCACAAGTTCTAAACAAGAGATGTGTTCGTTAGAAACACAATGTATTATTGCGCCGCTTTGAAATAAAATTTCAATATATCATTTGGCAGGTTTAGAAATTATCTCTCTTTTTTAGCTTATTACTCCCCTTGGATTGTATTTTTTTACTTTTGACCTTGACGGATGACCTTGACCTTTCACAACTAAAAATAAGCAGCTTTATGAGATACACATGCATGCCAAATATCAAGTTGTTATCTTCAATATTGCAAAAGTAATTGCCAATGTTAATGTTTTCGGACGGACGCACAGCCTGACAGACGGACTGACGGACCGTTCAACTGCTGTATGCCACCCTGTCGGGGGCATAAAAAACAAATGTGCCTACCTGAGACAAGAATGAACATAACTGTTCTGGACATATTTTGTGATGTTTTGGGATAAAATGTGGCTTTCTAACCTATTTTTGTCATCCCCAAAATGAAATAGATCTAGGCGAAGACAAACATTTTATCCAAGTCCAACACAGATTTCACACTTTTGCTGGCAAGAGTTTCCTACCACTGCAAACTATTATCAAATATAAATAGGGCATTACTTCATATTGACCTTGATCTGTACTGTAAGAATATGTAAGTATGTAGACGTTTTTAACATTCCACAAAAGCAATCCCAAGCTGTTTAACCTCTAGTAAAAAATAATACCTATAAACCTAACACTGCTGTCATGTATATGCCAAGTTTCATATAAAGAAGTTAAACTCCAGCTGCTGGAACAGTATTGCATTCATGATTATATGTTCTACACGTTAAAAGCCTTTAAGAAACCTTCAGGAGATATTAAATTTTGACCTCCAGGGAAATTAAGTCACGAATAATCACGTTATCACTTTTAATCATAAACTAAGTTTGTAATCAAATCTTATTAACTAACTTTTTGACTTATTTGAACTAAGAAAAGGTGAGACAGACTGCAATTACCTTTTTTTTATTCAAAATGTCATGATCATATCTTGTCCATTTTGAGGTATATTAGTGCTAAAAAAATCTGTTTTAGGTGACCTCACCTTCGACCTATAAACAAGGGGGCCTGAAAGGCCCAAAGTTCCTCACCTGAGATTCAAAGGAACTGACCTGTTCTGTGCAGCCCAAGATGTCATTAGAACAAAATGTTATTACCAACATTCATGACTAGTGAACACCCTGGCAGCCACGTTTTTCAACAGACCAGAACCATTTTCATACACATCCAAGATATCATTTAAACAAATATACTGACAAAGTTTCATGAAGATTCATAAGTCCATATAAGAAAAATGCCTCGCCCACTGGTGATGATGCCTTTATTTTCCAATCTTATCCATCGTTTGACCTAGACTTCTTCTGATAATTGGTGTTGTGGGAAAATAACACGCAAATCACATTAGGCACATTTATAAAATTTAAGGAATATTACTGCATTTGTTAAGTGTAGATAAAGAAATTAAATTGCTGAACATACATATAGAACTGAGATTTTTGTCCAAAGACAAAAATGTTCAAATAAATTATTTATCTCACGTATCCGTCCGTGAGGTGCGTAAAGTTCGCAATATAAACGACAATCAAAGATCAACACTCATATATTAAGCTTATAAACATCATGCTTGCTTTGGGACAAAAAAAATAAACATGATCCGAGAAAATCATTTTAGGTTGAATTTTGTGCCAAAACTGATATCGACATCAAAAAGTGTATTACGAATATAGAGCTAGTGCGATCGTCTATCTTACTCTGAAATCGAAATTCAAACACGAAACGCGAGTATCGAGCGAGGTTGAATGTCGAGCCAGCATTGCAATTTACTTTCAAAGAGAATCGCGCATATCGAGCTGGTAAAAGTGTTGTGCAAGGTCTTATAATAACGTTTAAACTTGAACCGCAAATACCGAGCTATGTTGAATTTGAATTTAGAGCCTTCAATAACATCCTCATTCATATGCAAATCGCGAATATTGCGCTAAGACTGTTTTCAATATTTAAACTAGAAATGGCGCGGCAGAGGCCGACGCGTATCCCCACGCCGAATGTTTGACCTAGGTGTGCCCCAGGGTTGGTAATGGGGCCATGCATAGCTGAGATTGACCGTATTGTCATAAGAGAAGTTCATCATCAATTAGAAGTGAATTGGTGTAGAAATGAAGAAGTTATAGTAAAAGGCAATTTTGGGTGGGTGTGACATATGTGGGCAGGGCGCCCCAGGGTTGGTAATGGGGCCATGCATAGTTGAGATTGACCGTATTGTCATAAGAGAGGTTCAGTATCAATTTGAAGTGAATCGGTGTAGAAATGAAGAAATTATAGTAAAAGGCAATTTTGGGTGGGTGTGGTCTATGTGGGCGGGGCGCCCCAGGGTTGGTAATGGGGCCATGCATAGTTGAGATTGACTGTATTGTCATAAGAGAAGTTCAATATCAATTTGAAGTGAATCGGTGTAGAAATAAAGAAATTATAGTAAAGGCAATTTTGGGTGGGTGTGGTCTATGTGGGCGGAGCCCCAGGGTTGGTTATGGGGCCATGCATAGTTGAGATTGACCCTAATGTCATAAGAGAAGTTCAGTATCAATTTGAAGTGAATCCGTGTAGAAATGAAAAAATTATAGTAAATGGAATTTTTTGGTGGGTGTGGCCTATATGGGGGGGGGGCCCCAGGGTTGGGATTGGGGCCATGCATAGTTGAGATTGACCCTAATGTCATAACAAAAGTTCAGTATCAATTTGAAGTGAATCCGTGTAGAAATGAAAAAATTATAGTAAATGGAAATTTTTGGTGGGTGTGGCCTATGTGGGCGGGGCGCCCCAGGGTTGGGAATGGGGCCATGCATGGTTGAGATTGACCGTATTGTCATAGGTGAGGTCCAGTATCAATTTGAAGTGAATCGGTGTAGAAATAAAGAAGTAAATGTAAAATAACCTACAAAAATGAGTGATAATTTCTGACGCGGCCCCACCCCAACCCCTATAACTTTTGACCCAGGGGTCAGATCAAAATTCCAAATAGTGCAGGGTCGCACATATGCTCATAGCTACCATGTGTGTAAATTCAAGGTTCTAGTGCTTTTAGTGTAGGAGGAGATAGTGGCCAGGACGGACGGACAGACGGACGGACAGACGGACGGACGGCGGAGATCACCACAATATCCCCACCTTTTTTTCAAAAAGCGTGGGGATAACAAAAACGTAACAATCGAATAAGTTTTATATCGATCCAGCGCTGACATCGACAAATTTGAAACGCGATTATCGAGGTGGTACATACATCATGCTAGCTGTGATATCAAATGGCAAATTTTAAGTAAGATTCGCGAATAAGATCAATTTCGAGCATGCTTTGACATCAACATTCAAAGGTGATGAAAATGTCAAACTGATGAGGATATCGTGCGGGCTTTGCAATAAATATACAAAGCCAAACGTAAATAACCGAGTTTTGCATATATCAAGCTATATTGAAATCACGATTTTCTAGGCTTAAATGCAAGCAAGCAAGAACATCCGCTTTCAAAGGCGAACCGTGAATATCGAGCTGGTGATATTTCGTTATTGCTCTAAGATAGAATTTCATTTGTCGACATAAACAAATAGGGCTTGACACACGAAATTCAAAGTAAAGCGCGCCATGTAGAATTTTCCGACAATCTTGTCAGAGTTCTCCGTGGCTAAATCTGCACTGTTAGGTAAGCCAAATTATTCATGCTTCTTTCAGATTCTACTTAATTAGCAATTTTAATGAAACGTTGGATCCATAGTTTACTTAATGTTTGTAAAGGCAGCTTACTTGCAGACTATTCTTTGAAATGAAAAAGTAAAATGAATGTAATTTTATACACTAGTTAAACGTTGAAAACATGCATTAATGGTATGACAACGTCTCTAAATGTTTTGTGCACAAATGTAGATTTTAGTTTACATATATTTTTCTATAATTTCTAACGATTATCAGCTTTAAATATGTCTTCGCGCTCATTAGATGACTTAACTCTATATTCCGATGTGATACGAGATCTCTTTTCGAGCTGGTACAATTATTGTCCTTGCACTTAGACCAAACTTTAATAACGACTAAAAATCATACATCTCCATTCTCACTATTCAAAGTGAAGCGCAACCTTATATAATTTCCCGACATTTTTGTCGGAGTTCTCCCCAGCTAAATCGTATTCTTAATAAAGCAAACATGTACATGTTTATTAAAGGTCTTCATATTTTGGGCATATTGTATGAGTTTTATTTCGCACATTTTATAGACAAACATATTATTTTTTATGCAAAATTCGCTATTATGTGGACTTTATCTAAAATGGTAAATAAAAGTATTCCTATGTTGTTTTCACTTTCCTAATCTAATGCTTTATACATGTAAATAAATTAATATTCAAAGCCTTGATTCGATAATAAAGAAAGAACGAGTACTCTGACTTCATAAAAAATACGAACTGAGTCTAAGTTAATAGAGCATGTAAAATACCAAACAAGAGCGTTCATAATCATATGTTTATGTCTAGATTTTAATTGAAACACATAGATGTGAAGACTTAAAGGAAGTCCGCAAACATCTTCATCTTTTCAAACAAATAAGTAATTCCTAGTTCCAAACATCAAGCTAAATTTTGTATAAATTACAAGAGGCTCATATAGATTGATTTAATCATATGTAGATATAACAGTACGTTACTCACCCAATTGGAATCCTGAGGCTCCTGAAATACACAAATGATAAGCCATATTTAAATATAGCACAATATTTTGATAAGATAAGCATTTATGTTACTGTTTAGAACAAACGATTCATGTCTTCACTGGAAATCCCGTTGTATTATTTTTCACAAGAGGGACATACTGTATATACACACGGGTTTTATGAGAATGTTTAAATCGGCTAAATGTGTATTGGATTTGTGTTATATAACATTCATCAATACAAACAAAGCATTGTTTTATTTGCACGAAATACATCATATGTGAACCTATCTTAAATCTTAAACATATCATTTCCGTACTATATATTTAGAAACAATTTCCAACAGTTTATTAAGGATAATGAGAGGTGATTTCACACACTTATTGAACTTTCATTCTTTGTGTATAAACTAACGTTAACATTTCGAAGAAACGCAGTTAATCGATATCCCAGAGTAAGATATCGTGTGTATTACTCTTAAGTGTTTAAATAACACCAAAAATGGAGTCAGTGACCGCAATAAACAGAAACGTTTAATTATTGCACATATAGTTTCAATCAAGTATCTCTGTATACACTTAAAGTCACATATTATGAAAAGATAACTGTTTTCCACCCAAATACTTACGCTTTGATAATAGTCTTATGCATAATCATGTACAGGGAGCAGAAATAAAAGTGTACTTGGAAATGCACATTTAATATAATTTACGTTACTGCATTGGTGAAACATTGAAAGCCTAGACTTTTATTTTCCTTTTCAAATTAGTCTGTAGCTGCAACATATATTTAACCAGATTGACGAAAAAAAAAGAGTTTAAAAATACTGTAATTTTTTACAATTAGTTTATATTGATTTAAATATCAGGACTGGTATATTACATTACTTGAAAAAGGTTGTTAAGTTTTCATACTGTCAGTATATTCGGTTAAAATTTTACTGGGGATGTGTACCAGGTAACTACTTGTTAACTATAAATAACGCAAGTAGATTGATCATCATCGTCACGTGGTAAACCCAGAAATGCAAATTGTGCATGCGTAGTGAATTGTGTATATTATAAATATAAAATGATCTACTTTCGTTATTTATAGTGTGTATATCTTTATGTAACCTATTTTCGCGATATACTTTCGATTTGACATCGCGAAATTTTGTTACCGAATATACTGAAAAGATGAACTTTTTATCAAATACTTATTACACTCGGGATGATAGAAATACATATTTTTACACGTTATTCGTGAAGTTTACCAATCGTGAAATAAATGTGATCAATCACTAACATAACGAATACTTTAGTTTGAATATAAATATTCATTTTCACGACAGAAAGTGATATAACCCCTTTCATTTAATAATACTTTTTTATCAGCACAGATTATCGCAAATGTATTAGTAAATATAGTGAGCATAACAGATGGTTTCAAAAATAATCAATTACTCAACCTGGGTACAAATAAGTAAAGGGTCAGCTGAAACTTAATGTAAACATTTTGTTTGACCTTACCTTGACTTCATAATCAGGACTTGATTATTTACGATGTTAACGGACTGGTTATAATGATGATTTGATATTGCAATTATAGTAAACAAATGGTGCATAAAATTATGTTCTAATTTGAATTGTATTTATTTGAAACATATTTTATTTTCCAAAAATCATTCAAGCTATAATTAATGGGAAGTGTTTTATTTCAATTATAATTTATTCAAAGTGTGTTGTTTTTTTAGATATCGTAAGATATTGCTATGTACATGTAGTGTATATTTCTTGATTATTTTCTGAAAGGCATTTGCATGTATAGCAAGGTGAACTTATAATACATTTGTGTATTTATTTTATAATCGGAAACCAGCTCATATCTGTCAGTCCTGTTAAAATTTACGGTGCATATTACAAAATAGGTTTGTGTTACCAATCTGGTATTAATTTTATTGATTATCGCAATACAAAGAACATTTTAAATATTGTATGTATCACGTTCTCATCTATGGCTGTCCCTATAAGGAAAATTATTTTCAGATTTCTTTATTCAACACTTTAATAATTTAAAACGGAAATGTGCAGTAAATATTATATTGATATCATTTGTATTTTTTAATCACAACTCAAATACAAATATTCAATGTCTGAACGTGCATTGAAAGCAAATTATTTAAATTATGTTAAATTAATTCTAAACACGATTAATGTAAAGCTAAATATATTGACCCGTCACTTCAAAGGTATTATTATTTAGTTATGTATGCTTAAATTTGATACCTGTATTCGCATTTGCCATTGAACAGATAAAAATATCGTGCTAGCGCTGATATTACAATTCAACTATGAATCGAGAGTATTGAGCTAGTTCTTATCTCCAGTATGCGCTGACATCTAGATATAAATATTGAGCTGGTAAGAATATCATGCCTGATATTAGGTCGAAACTTAACAAAGGCATTTGTGTGGGCCAAAATGTTCATGCACCATTACAGATCTTCTTCATTAGGATATTGTGAATGAATCTTGTTTAACAAATGTTGACGATGAACAGATTATTATTATAACGAATTGGCTAATCTGTGAATATCGTCTAATTTTGGCAATTAACGTACTATGCTGATTTATAGCTAAATAAACTTCAGCCAACAGTTTATACAGTATTGACAGACATGTACGCTGAAGCGAACCCCATATCGAAAGTCAACCAGAGTCGTAACATATTTATGTCACGCTATAAATCAAAGACAGTTCATTTTCTTGGATACATTTCTACATATATTGGTAAATGAATGTAAACTACTGCATCGGGGCATATTTTAAGGTTCAAATGTTTCAAATGCATCTTACAATAGATGAAAATAACTTTCATCAGCCTGACATTCACAATTTTGACGCCATTGTCGCTTTGTCACGTGACCAATTTTCATTCGGATACTTTCGGATCGACCATGACATTTTTTGCTGAAATTGTAAACATTACTTTCGTTTCCTGAAATCTATTATTTGTGATTAACAACTTACATCTGGTGGATTAAAAGACAAAGAGACTCAAGTCATTTTAAATAATTTTAACTTTGAGTTTGTATTTACACTACAATTTGTTTACAAAACAAACAATAATAATATCAAATACCGGGAAATGTCATTCTGAATTTGAAAACACTTGAGCACATGATACAATATCTGTTACTAAACATAGAAATAACGTAAAATGACCGTAAAATCTCGGGAGATTCACATTTCAAAAATGTCTGTCGCATCGCAGAAAAGATAAATTTCAAATGTTTAATATAGTATTTTGTGAAAGAAAATATCAGTTAAATGTGAAAATGTCAATCTGTCCGATCAAGTGGTTGATTTGGGCCAATAACTGCATTTGAAAGCTGATTTGGACCGGTTTTTGTTAACTGTCAACTTTTCTGGAATTTCTGGTTGACTTACCAAACGGGGTTGGTCAATAACTGTAAAGTCGCGCCAGTCAAAAATCATAAAAAGCGATATTTAAAGTTATGGTAGCCAGAACAAGTTGATTTAACTTGCCTGATCACATTTTTTTTCAGTGCCGGTTTTCTAAAAAAAGTAACATTTTGTATTTTATATTTAAGTGTTAAACGGGAGACATTTAAAAGCAACAAACTATAATAAAAGATAATTGTATTTGTTTAAAACTATCATTTGTATTTACGGTATTAAGATTAGTATGTTTATTTCTCTATCGCTGAACTGTCAACCTGTCATTAATTATTTAATATTAGTAAATTAGAAAATCCATAAGCAGATGGTATATGTGACATGTACTTTCCTGACACATAAATTGTATTGAAAACACCTTTGTTGTCAACATTGTTGTACCAATTGAATAGTTAGACAATTCATTTGCGTTAATGGCTTTAATTTACAAAATAAAATTAAATATAATAATGTTTTGCCTTCAAAGCATATTCAAATGAAGCCATGCGGGGCTCAGTCAATTTAAGTAATGCCATTATATTTGTTCGCTCAATTTCATGCAAATCAAAAATGTAAGGCTTTACCAAGATATTTACAAACAAATGCTCTTTCTTTAAAGAAAACGTAACTGAATAGCAATAGAAAATGTTGTTCTCTCTTTTACACGAGTTCCAATGGAGGTTTTGTCGAATAGTTTAAAGTATACATCTCATTAATAGATGCTTTTGCTTTGAACTAAACAATCAATTGAATGTAATTTGGAATGCAAACGATTTTATGTCTATATAAGTTTTATATTGAATTTTTCATACACAAATTAGGATGTTTATAAAAATTAATAATGTTAAATTTATAGTATTTTGTGTGGGCCTTTGGTGGCAGATCGAATACTTATTAAACGCGTTGCCAGGAAAACATACATGTTTAACGTCGTGGATATGCAATTCGTGTTTTTGTTTTACTGTATTTGTGAAATAAAATTTGATTATCTCACAAAAGCCACGAAAAAAGTATATATGTTTAATATACCCATTAACATCGTTTGAATTTAAGTATTTATTAAATGGAATCGTAAATAATGTTTGCGATTAAAAGTAATACGAAATATTTGTATATATACAATGGGTGTGCTCCTCTGGATCATCGACTTATCTGACTATTAAAGGAGTCTTTTGCCTGGGTAGAACCATTATTTGGTTTCTTTGGGAAGATCTTAAGAACGCTCACACAATGTGAATCGAACATGTGACCTTCCGATCGCTATGCGGACAACATATCTACTACGTCACGGTGACCAATCAAATCGATGTAAAGCGACACAATAATTACTCTAAATAACTATCGTTCAAAAATATCGCAATTTTGTTTTTTGAATGTCTGTTCGTATTTGATCGTAGTTTAAATATTGCGATACACGCGGTTAAAATTTTACGTATTATCTATTTCACCGGTACCCTTGTTAACGAAGTTGAATGGTGCTACTTTACTTTACTTTACTCACTTTGCTTAAGGTAAAATTAATGCGAAAATAAAGGTTTAATGGCGCAATTAACTTACATTAAAGTATGTTTGTATATCTGGTAATAGGTCATGTTAATTAACTTGTTTTTGGTTTGAAACACAAAAGTAATAGTTCGTACTCATATTTAAAAAAACTTAGCAAATACGATATCGTTTTTACGCGATTTTCATTACGTTTTAGCCTGCTTTTGGTGTAACAACTAGATTTTCGAGTGATGTTCACTGTGCACACAATGTTGTTTTTGTACATGATTTGAATCCTTATTGACGATATTCAATCTAAAAGAAAATACACAAACTTTAGAATGTTTATAATTATTATTAATGTTTAATATATATTATATTTATCTATTTCAACATAATTTGATACGCCTCGTGGATACTCAATTCGTGTATTTTTTATGTACTTGCTTTGATCATTTAACAAAAGCAACGCTAAACCTATATATTTTAAAAGCTTTGATAACAAATAATATCGTCCGAATATTAGAAATGATCAAATTGAATAACCTCTTTTTACGATAACAAGTGATACGGTATATTTGTTTTCGTTAACTTTTTTTAAGTAAGTGAACAAATTATTTTTGCGATCATAATCGAATTTTACAACATAAATACAAGCTTAAAAGTATTTGTAATAAATATGATAAAATTGAGAAAACCTTATCCAAATGTAAACTCGGATACTCATACAAAATTAATGGTTGATAAAAATATATGATCAGACGGTTAAGTTAATTATTCTTTAACAGTGATGACTGGCGGGTTTATAATCTAAATGGACTGGTTATTAAGATGATAGGAGTTCGATGTTAAAGTCGAAAAATGATTAATGTGTTTAAATTTTGCAATTAAAATATATACTCCTCGAAAAAAACTTTATATGACAAAAAATGTATAACAAGCCAGTCATACATTATTGTATGTTGTTTTAATTGCAATACACTCCATTAAATGAGTGTGTGAGCTACAATTTTAACTATTAAGAGCCTTGCCATAAAAAATTATATTCCCGTATACTGTGCTTTTAATTATTTATAGTTATTTATTATCAGTTATTTATCTTTATTTATGTTTTCATTCATGTTATGTTATTATATTATTATAGGGTATGCGCAAACTGCGATCAGGCTTCTATAAAATTAACGCAGCAAATCAAAAAATAGTTTCTTGTTTACCGATACGGTATACATGTTATTGGTTATCGCAATGTAATTAACACTTTAAAATATGTTAAACGTTTTCGTTGTGACTATCCCTAAAATTATTTCGGACATACAATTAAAAGCACAGATAACTTTCTAATAGTTTCATTAAATGGGAATGTCAGCTCGTATAGATTAGACTGATAGCAACTTTGCCCATGCCGTCATTAAATAAATATCCGTACCCAGTCCCTGAAAATGCATTTAATAAAAAATAAATAAACCAGGAAATAATGGTCTTGAACGCATATTTATCTGATCTAAGAGGAGATGCAACATATTTACTCTAAACGACCTATCATTCAATGTAATGCGATAAAATCGTTATATCGCATACATTTGAATAATAGTACGTTAAGAGTAAAGATTAAGTGTTTCTTGTATTCTTGTTCGTCTTTATTCGAAGTTAACATATTGCAATAAGCAAGAGCATAAACCCCTCATAGTTTTTATATTTTCTAATTATCTAATACATCGGTAACCTGGTTAACACAGTCGCATGGTGTTTCTTTCGTATTTAGGAACGAATGAATAAGATGGTTAATCTTTAAAGAGACATGTTCACAGATTTTTGCATGTTTTGAAGTTTGTAATTACGTGTTTTAAATTGATCAATATAAAACTTTTAACTAAAAAGCTCCAGTATAAAACAATAATAATTTAAAGAAAGACAAAAAAGTAATCCCAACTGAGCTCGAACCACAGATCATTGGAGTAAAAGTCTTAGAAGCTAACGCTCGGCCATCCGTACTAATATAGTTAAAACGTATTCCATACAATACATTCACAATTATGTAAATTATGTAAAAATAAAACGGTAACAACAGAACCCTTCGAATTATTCAATCGTTTGGCGTTTGCAACGTTATATAATGTTAAGGTATTGCAATCGTCAAAAGATGCATATCATGGTTATTTAAGAGCATGGTTAATGTTCATTATAACTGATTCATTGCAAATATCATAACTGCAATAACAATTGGCAAATCTGAAAAGGTCAAGTTTGTCAATTTTCCAAAACCTGAAAATATCCCTTAAATATAGTTGTTTACATAAATGAAGGTATGTTTTTTTTTTATATTTTAATAAGTCAAGTTATTTAATTTACCAAGTTCTCGCTCTTGATCTAAAAGTACAGAAATGATGTAACGCATTAATAGTTATGAAAACAAATTTAAAAAACGATATCATAGTTGTTCGCTTGCGAACAACTAAGATTAATAGCGCGTTTCTGGAAATCGGTCTGCAAAAGAGCTGCTGTTCATCGGATCACTCAAAAATCATGGATTGAAGGCTACTTTTTGTATCCGTTTAGTACTGTCTTTGAGATACAATAGTTATACTCTCAACCCACATCCGCACCGAGAAAGAGAGCGCGGAAGAGTATACTTTGCATTACTGTTTTGCATAACAAAAATAGTCCACTATGTGCTTTGTTATAATCACGCAACACAGTCTCCTTAAAGTTTACATCGGCAAGTCAGTCAAAGGTGCATTCTTGTAAATCAACTCTGAAAAACTCACATACGTGTACATGCGCCCAACACAGAAGCTGAGTATTTTAATTAGCAACCTTAATTTCAGCCGATTCCTCATCAGAACAACGGGAGAAAAACTGAAAAACCAAGAACCATTTTACTAAGTGACCAATAGAATTATTATAACATTGTGTAAAGCAAAAACATTTATTTAAGGAAAAAAGTTTTATTTGTATATGCATATACATTCAATTTCATTATTGTTTCATTATAATAAGTAATAAACTGTTAATTGAGCAAAATTGTGATCATCGGAAATAATTAATACATATTCGCGGCAAAACAACATACAACAACAAACAAGGTTAATTGTGATAATTTTCAATATTGTGTGTGTTCGAAATATGTTTTAATAATACTTATATTTATATAAAACCCGCTTTTTGCAAGGATGGCAAACTTCGCACTTTTACTCGGTACTTTGTCAATAAATCGTCCGGGGAAGACAAATGGAGTATCGAGAAACGTTGATAACACAGTATTTCTTTCAAGACGCAAACACGAAAACTATCGAAAAAATATAGAGTCATGATACGACGGAATTATCTCACTACAAATATGTGCCGTTCTTGGTTTGTCGGTACGAAAATCCTTCTTCAAAGACTGAATAGGCTATCGAAATTTGCCAGTTTGCTATGAATAACACAATTTTAACTTCCATTTTCTATCGTAAAGTATTGTGCGTAGATGTTCAAAGTTATAAGTAGCAAAGAGATGTTTAAAGATCCGAGTCATGAGTAGATGGGTATTATTCCATATGCGACCAGTGTACCTAAAGCCAAGCTTGCACATCTCGCATTCTAGTAAGGTGATACCTAATTCAACTAAGAAACCTTGCGCGATCTATAGTGGACTGCGCAGCTAATGACCAGACTGCGCAATTGCGCTGACTGTGATTGAACTACGCTATCCGAAACGCAATAAGACCTATTTCCGCAGAACGCGGCTGTAAAAGTTTAATTGGAATCTGTCAACATACTGCGTTATAATCAAATATTAAAATACCAAATATAATGATGTCGAAAAAATTAACTTATAATTAGCCATGTGAGGACACACATGATGTTATCTCCCGTAGTATATTTTCTTCGAACAGTTGTTGTGATTTTACAATACGTGATTTTAATAACACACGTTTCATGTGGTTAAGTTGCGACTTACAAGTGACAAAAACAACAACAAATTAAAATTTTGTTTTAAATTTAATTATTTAAAAACGTGATTTTTCTAGCATTATTTCAAAGTCAAGATATACATCGACAATATTGTTTTAAGAGATTTCTTTTCAACTAAGCTTCATCTTTGCAATAATTAGTGGAACATGTGTGAATCCTGAAAAAAGAAACAAATTTTATAGATTAAAGGTGATTTTCCTCCTTTTTTAGATACAGTTTATCCCAAAAGGGAGACAATTATTATTTGAACGAGCGACTGCTCGAGTTAAAATAAGTAAAATGCGCCGCTTTGCTCAATTACCGCATATATATCAAACATATTATCTTGGCAATTCATTTTGCTCATATCTGTTTCAGAATGTTTGCTGTGTTTAAAAATGTTTCCCTCGTGCTGGTTCAGCGGAATTTTCGATGTTTGTGTATTTGTGTAGTTTCGATCAACTGCGTCTATGTTAGTTTTAAATGAACAAATGAAACCAGACTTAAGTTTAACATGATATTTATCCCTAGATTGTTGGTTGTTCTTATATTTATACCGTCCTATACGTAATGTAAATAAAATAACCGCCTTTACAATCTTAAGAATGTGTACAATGCTTTAAAGACACAATCTTGAATTATGAATTATGCAGTTTAAAAACAGTTTAGTTTGATAAGTGTTTGGTTACAAGTAATCGTACTTTATCCACCTTTCCATACATGTATTCCCTACGCTGAAGTACAAAATGGTAAATTATATTAATATAAATCAACAGTTTTCGATACAATAGGCATTTTTGTTATAAACCTTATGTACTAATAGAAAATACCTATTTATATGTTCTCACAAAAAGGAGACACGGATTCTTGCGCGAATATTTATATTGGCCTACCGTGCACTGTATTTGTGTTACCTTATATTTTTCAAAACATGCAAACCATCGTTTTTGTGCAAGAAATAAAACATGAGGAAACCTGTCTTTAAACTAAAGTATGAGCAGTATTATACTGTATATTTAGTGCATTTTTGCTGTTATGGGATGTTTGACAATTATAGATTTATGTTACTTTTTTATTATCGAGATTCAGCAAATTGCTGTAAGTTCTTTTTTAAATTAACGCTGCATTTAAAAAAATGTTCGTGGTAACCAATCTGGTTTCAGTGTTATTGAATATCGCAATACTTATTTATGTGTGAATATATATTTATGAAAAATATTTATGTGTAATATATGTTATTTGTCTATATTACAACAAAGTTGTAAACGCCTCGTGGATAAGCATCTCATGTTGTTTTTTTGTATTTGTTAAACAAAATTTGATCATTCAACAAAAGCAACGCAAAACCTATATACGTTTAATAGCTGTCATAACAAATATAATCGTCAGAATATTAGTATTAATCAAATTTAATAAATACTGTATACGATAACAACTGCTACGATATATTTGAATTCGTAAAACTTTTGTTATTAAACTAAAGCGAACAAACCTTTTTTTGCGAACATAATCGAATTTGAAAACACAAGTTCAAGCTTAAAAGTTTCTTTATTAAATATGATCAAGTTGAGCAATCCTTATCCAAATCTTAACTCGGATTCAAATATACAATTAATGGTTGACAAAAAAAATATGATTAGTCGGGATAGTTGAAAACGAAGTATTGTTTCACAGTGATGCCTGGCTTGTTTGTAATATTAACGGACTGGTTGTGATGATGATAAGAGTTCAATGTTAAAGTCGGAAAATATTGAATGCGTTAAAACTTTGCAACTTTTAAAGAGCATACCTTACTGACAATAATTTACATGAAACAAGTATTATTATTTAGAAAAAAAAGTCAGTCGCACAATGATTTATGTAAGTTCTTTATATCCATCATTCTTCATTTAATGAGTGTGTGAGCTACCATTGTAAGTTTTAATGATTCTTGCCATAACAAGTTATATATTCTTGTCTAATGTGCTTTGTATTTGGTATAGTTATTTATAATTAGTTATTTATATTATATTTTTATCATACTTGTATTGTATTATATGATTATAGAGGATAATCAAACTGCAATCAGGCTTCTATAAAAATAACACTGTAAATGAAACAAATAGTGTTTTGTTAACCGATGCGGTGTAAATGGTATTGGTTATCGCAATGCAATTAGCACTTTTGAATATGGTATTCGTTTTCCTTGTGACTTTCCATAAACTTATTTCGGACAAACAATAAAAAGCATAAATAATTAAACTTTCTAATAGTTTCATCAAATGAAATGTAAGTTCGAATATATTAGATCTAAAGCAACTTTGTAAGTGTCGTCATTACATAAATATATAAACCCAGTCCCTGGAAATGCATTTAATAAAACAAATAAACCAAGAAATAATGGTCTTAAACTCATACCGGTATTTATCTGATAGATGTAGAGATGCAACATATTTACTCTAAATGTCATATCTTTCAAATTAATGCAATATAATAATAATATCGCATACATTTGAATAATAGTGCGTTTAGAGCAAACATTAAGTGTTTCTTGTATTCTTGTTCGTCATTGTTAGAAGTTAAAATATTGCAGTAAGCAAGAGCATAAACCACTCATGGTGTTTATATTTTTTAAGTATCTTATACACAAGTAACCTGGTTAACACAGTCGCATGGTACTTCTTTCGTATTTAGGATTGAACGACTAAGAAAATAAAGCTTTTAAGATACCTTTTAACTGATTGTGGCATGATTGGAAGCTAGTCGTTACATGTTTAAGATTGATAAATATAAACAGTTTAGCTAAAGAGCTCTAGTAGTAAACAAGAATAAAATTAAAGAAAGAAAATATGTAATCATCAACAGTGCTCGAACCTCTGATCGATGGAGTAAATGTCAAGCGCTTAAACCACTCGGCCATATAGTTAAAAATAATATTTTTTAAGACATAATTCATATTATATATAACCAATCCTCGTCATGTAAAAACATAAAGGTAACATCAGAAACCTCCAAATTATGTAATCGTTTTGCGTTAGTAACGTTAATAATTTTCAGGTTTTGTTATCGTCAAAAGATGCGTTAAAGTGATTTTTTACATCATAGTAAATGTCCAGTATTACTGTTTCCTTGAAAATATCATAACTACAATAATACTTTGCAAACCTTTTTTTCTAGTTTGTCAATTTACCCAAACATATCAAGGTCCCTTTAATTGGCAGTTGACATACATGAATATCTGGTAATAAGTAAGGTTATTTAACTTACCATCGGCACAATTGTCATCTGAAATACAGCAATTATACTACGTATTAATATTTGTGAAACATTTCAAAAAAAGATATCATAAGTTGTTCTCTTGCGAACAACAAATGTTAATACTGGGGTTCTGAAAATCGGTCTGCAAAAGTACTACTGTTCACCAAATCACTAAAACATCGAGGATTGAAGGCAAACTAGCGTATCTGTTTAGTTCATCCTTTGAGATACAAGAGTTTAACTCTCAATCCGCATCTGCGCCGAAGAAGACTGCGCGGAAGAGTATATTTTACATAACTGTTTTGCATAATGAAAATAGTCCACTATGTGCTTCGTAATAATCGCGTCATACAGTCGACTTAAAGCCACACACCTTATTTTGCATAGTAATTTAAGCATAAATAAGAAACATATTTTATCTATGCCCATTTACATATATCTGGTGGTTACAATGTATAAATCCGTCTTTTTGCACTTTAAAATGTAAAAATAATCGCGATTGTCGAAATGGACGTATACGTCAAGAAATCATACTTTCGGTTTTAAAAGCAATACCGTTTGAAAATTAATAAATTACTTGCTAACTAGGCTATATATTAAATTTTATCTATGCCAATTAGAATATATCTGGTGGTTACAAGGTAGAAAAACGTCTTTTTTGCGCGTTAAAACTTAAACGTAATCGCGCTTGTGGAAATGAATGGACGTATACGTCTATAAATCCTACGGTTTTAAAAGCGGTACCGTTTGAAAAATAAAAAATTACTGGCTAACTAGGCTATAGATTTAATGACAATTTTGCACACATTCAAATTGCATCTATATGTTTTGATTAAAATGTATTCTTTTTCAAAGTCAGAGGCAAGGTGTGTGACTTTAAAGGTCACAAGGGCAGGTCAGCCAATGATGCATTAACGAAAACACAGTGGGGCATATAAATGAGCTCTGATAGACACGCCTACATGCGCGCAGCTCAGCAGCTGAGTCTTTTAATTAACAACATAAATAACAGTCGATTCATTATCAGATCAACGAAAGAAAAACGGAAAAACCCTTTAACAGTTTACTAAGTGATCAAAAGAACAATTATTTAATTATATAAAGAAAATCAAAATTATTATTTTTAACTGTTTAATTTTATATGCATATACATTACCTTTCATTATTGTTTCGTTATGATACTTAATATACTGTAAATTGAGAAAAATCATGATTGTTGGAAATAATTCATTCATGTTCGCTTAAACTCAACAGAAAACACCAAAAAGGTTTGTTATGATGATCATTTTCGATATCATTGTGTTTGACATATGGTTTTAATAAAAAATACTTATATTCATATTAAAACCAGCTTTTCGCATAAATGGCAAACTTCGCATTTCGACTCGGTACTCGGTCACTAAATCGTCCGGGGAAGACATAATTTAGTATCGAAAAACGTCGATAACACAGTATTGCTTCCAAGATGCGAAAACGAAAACTATCAAAATAGTATAGAGTCATGATACGACGGAATTATCTAACAACAAATATGTGCCGTACTCGTTTAGTCGGCATGGAAATCCTTCTTCAAAGGCTGAATAGGCTACCGAAATTTGCCAGTTTGCTATGAATAACACAATTTTAAGTTCCATTTTCTATCGTAAAGTATTGTGCATAAATGTTCAAAATTATAAGTAGCAAGGATATTTAGTAAAGATCCGAGTCATGAGAAAAAGGGTCTTATTCCATATGCGGACAGCATAGCTAAAGCCAACACATCTCGCCGTCTAGTAAGGTGATACCTAATGAGACTAAGAAAACTTGCGTGATTTATAGTGGACAGCGCAGCTTATGACCAGATTGCGCAATTGCGCAGACTTGGATTGAGCTAAGCTAGCCGAAACGTCATAAGACACATTTTCGCAGAACGCGGCTGTTAAAGTGTGATTTAAATGTGTCAACATAAAAATGCGTTATAATCAAATATTAAAATACCAAATATAATGATGGTAAAAGAAATTACTCATAATTAGCCATGTGAGGACAACAATAATGTGATCCCCCGTAGTATTTTTTCTAACAGTTGTTCGTGCTTTTAAAATGCACTTTATAACACACATTTCATGCGGTGAATTTGCGAATTACAAGTGACAAAAACAACAAACTAAAATTGTGTTTTAAATTTAAATAAATAATTTACTAAAATTTAAATTTTTCAAGCAAATAAGTAATTCCTAGTTTCAAACATCAAGCTAAATTTTGTATAAATTACAAGAGGCTCATATAGATTGATTTAATCATATATAGATTTAACAGTATGTTACTCACCCATGGGATTTCAACATCCTCCTGAAATACACAAATGATAAGCCATATTTAAATATAGCACAATATTTCGATAAGCATTTTTGTTACTGTTTAGAGCAAACGATTCATGTCTTCACAGGAAATCCCGTTGTATTATTTTTAACAAGAGGGACATAATACATATACACACGGGTTTTATGAGAATATTTAAATCGGCTAAATGTGTATTGGATTTGTGTTATATAACATTCATCAATACAAACAAAGCATTGTTTAATTTGCACGAAATACATCATATGTGAACCTGAAATCTTAAACATGTCATTTCCGTACTATATATTTAGAAACAATTTCCAACAGTTTATTAAGGATATTGAGAGGTGAATTCACACACTTACTAAACTTTCATTCTTTGTGTATAAACTAACGTTAACATTTCAAAGAAACGCAGTTAATCGATATTCTCAGAGTAAGATATCGTTTATATATTATATTATAACTTAACAAGATATTGCAATACGAACGCATTGTTTAGAAACAATGTATGTGCTAACGGAAATACTTAATGAAATTTATCCCAACACGGACACAATTATTATCTGGACGAGCGGCTGCTCGCGTTAAAAAAGAAAAATGCCTTTCTCAAGCTACTGTATAATATATATGTGCTATTAAATGTTCCTCAAATACAAGCAAATTAATGATTTATTGGAGACGGGTTAATACAATGTGAACCTGGCGTTAAGGTATAGTAGGACCTAAATATTTACGAGCACAGCGGTTTCGTAGTTATAACATTACTCATTTTCACGCATATTTTTCGTTAACAACTTTTTTAAGCGTTACAATTAATGCATATCGAAAGAAATAGATAATCCAAAAATGAGAGTTCGTGTTTAGTGTTTTTATCACATTACAAGCAGAAAGAGTGACCGTTTAAATAGAAAAAGTTTTGTTTTAGAATTACATCCTTCAAGAATTTGTCAAGTCAATGTGTTCATTTGCTTAAGTTGATGCAAAGCATGAATTATATTTATGTCTTACAAAGACAGTATTCTTTTTTAACATCAAAGTTACAAAGATATTAACAATAAAACGCTCGTAAATCCAGATTTATATAAATGTTATTATCATCGTTCAACACCTTGAATCATGGTTATATATATATACACACACACATATTAGTATCTGTTTAGGTTGTTATCGATAAACTTTCTGTTGCACAAAGTTTTTTATCCCATTATCAGAATATATTTTCATTTATTATCGCAATGCTGAAATATAGCTGTCACGCGCGGCGGTCTCTTATTATATATATGTCATGTGTGGAGGAATGATCATATTACTCGGAATCAACTTGAAAGTAATTAATTTTAGTAAAATCGAATCAGATTCAACAAAACAAAAAAATTGAAACCAAGATGTAATATATGTTAAACACAACATGCAACAGAAACAGCAAAATACATTTTTACCAATATTAAGTGCGCGTGCTCATGACGTCATTATTAACACGTCAAACGACAAAAGTCATAATCTATCCCGCTAAAGCTGCAGTGTTTTTTAGTGTTTTTTTTTATTATTTCTTTAAAATCGGGGAAGTAGAGGTACGATGAACAGAAAATCAGGTTAGTGCCTGATCTTTTTGTAATATATCAGGCTCGGCACGAATAAAATAAAACAATGTTTGCTAAAAATAACTATGGGATTTTCCGTGTAGTTCTAATTTTCTAATCTATCTTTAAAGAAATAATTCACGACTAAGAAAATAGATGTGATAAATCGAATACTTGTTCAGTGCCGAATAAAGCGAAGTTTATTTTGCTCGGCCCGAAAATCTGAACCACGAGCCTTGGCGAGTGGTCGAGATATTCTATGCCTCGCAAAATAAACGTCGCTTTCTTCGGCACCGACCTTTTGTTCTCTATGACAACGTTTGTCAATAACACAAACATTGTCGTCAGTTTACATATATAAACCAATCTTAAATGAATACATAAAGCGTAAACATATAAATGGCAAGAGGTTCTCAAAGATTTTGTATAATGCTATTTATACTAATAAACACATATTATAAACAAATATAATGCACACTATATATATATATATATATATATATATATATATATATATATATATATATATATATATATATATATATATATATATATATATATATTCAGTGTTTTAACCATTTAATATTAATTCATAAATATTTGACAAAGACGTGCAATCTCACTTTAAAAACGTCTTCTCGATAATTAGATGACTGAAGTCGATGTCATATGAGATCGAATTTCGAGACAGCACTGAGCACTATGCTCGACTTTCAACGCCATGCCACAAAGATCGTGCTTTTGTGGAGCTTTACTTTATAGAATGTACCTAATTTATGTTAAGGATTTTCCCAAGCTTGATCGTTATTGTTAATAAAAAAGACCAAATGTTCATGTTTCATTATAAATCTTCTTAGTTTGGGTATTTTGTATGAATTAAATTCTGCAAATTGTGTAGACAAACATATAATTTTGATGCAGAATTCGCTTATAAATGGACATTATTATTGTTAATAATACAGACCATATGTTAATGTTTCATTATAATTCTTTTTAGTTTGGGTATTTTGTATGAATTTATTTCTGCAAATGTTATAGACAAACATATTTTAATTATGCAAAATTCGCTTATTGATGGACATTATCTTATTTGGTAAATGACAGTGTATGCCCATGTTGCTTTCACTTTCCTAATCCAATGTTTTTTAATGTAAATAAAAGTGTGTCCAATGATAGAAAGCCTTCTTAGCCTTGATCCGATTATAAAGAAATAATGAGATCTCTGACTTCAAATAAAATGCATTCTTAGTCTAAGTTAATCGAGCATATAAACATGAACTTTCATAATCATATGTTTTTGTCTAGACTTAAATTGTAACACATTGTTTTGAAGACTTTTAGGAAGTCGGCAAACTTCTTCGTCTTTTAAGGTCAATAAATAAATCCTTATTTCAAACATCAAGCTAAAGTTTTTATACATTACCAGAGGCTCATATAGATTGTTTATTACTATATAGATGGCAATTTATCAAATATCTTACTAATAGTGCGTTACTCATATATGTTCGATTCTCCTGAAAAACACAAATGATAAACCATATTTAAATATAGCACTATATTCCGATAATATAAGCATTTTTGGGGCGATTGTCTCCTGCAATTGGCCCCATAGGTAAAATAATATAAGTAAACCGAAGAATGTAGTCCGTTATTGCATTTAACCACTTTGCATCCAGATTCTGCATTCGCAAACAAAATTGCTCCGGTGAGCGCGCTCCATCCATGGCAGCGTCTTTCCACTGTGTCATAAGCACCCAAGTAACACGCAGTCCTCATGGAGGGTGTATACAGCGACGAAATATCGGTTCAATACTGAACTATCTAGACTTAAACAATACAGCGCATATATGTTCTTTCGTTTTGAGAAATCACCTGCGCTCGCGTTATGTGCGACACAATTTAATTACGACGCGCTACATTTTTTACTTTCAAAGTAAACAGTTGAATGTTCTCTGCACTTAAAAGTTTTTGTATGACAATTCGCACGTGCTTTTCGTGGCAGTTTTGAACTTTTTCCTTACTCACGAAATACATGTTGTGGTTTCACTTTCACAGCAGCTGATTAATTTGCGTTAATGTTTTCCAAGTAATCAAAACAATCTCGTATATGTCCGTCTATTACAATAGAACATTATCAACATTTATTTTTGTTCCCATAAAGTCGCTTTATGACCTACACTGTGTCGGTGTGACTTTAAATCCAGCACATAAATTAATTGAATATAAATAAGAATAATTATTGAATCTACATGATGTATAGAAACCGTATGACAACTTTTTTTATTCACGAAATCTCAGATACATATACCACTAAGTCAGAGTAAAAACCTAGGTCACCAGTTCAAATGATAATATTCAACATTGTATTCACAAACGTTTCGCAGTTATAAATTGGCACGAACGACAATGAGTTGTTTTAAAAAGCAGCATTAACTTTTAACCCCAATAGCTAAATCATATATTATGTTGACAGCCTGTCACCCTTCCTTGATTCCATCTGTTTTATTCAACAAAGGTGATTGGATGGCATCACGGTGTATAGTGTTTTTACGACCACAAAAATTGAGAAAAAATACCCCACCAGTACTTTCAGTACTTTGATTTTTACAAACGATTCATGTCTTTACAGGAAATTCCTTTGTATTTTTTCTCAAAAAAGGACATAATAAATATATACACGGCTATTTATATATTTTAATCGTCTTAATGTGTATCGTTTATGTGTTATATTACAGTCATCAATTCATGCAAAGCATTGTTTAATTTGCACGAAATACATCATAAGTGAACCTGGATTTAATCTAAAACATACCATTTCAGCAGTATATTTTTACAAACAAATACCAAATATAATGATATTGAGAGGTGAATTCACCCAATTACTTAACATTCATTCTTTGTGTATAAACTGACGTAAACATTTGCAAGAAACGCAGTAAATCGAAATGTTCAGAGTAAGATATCGTGTGTGGTACTGTTTAGTGTTTTAATAACTCCGAAAATAGAGTCAGTGACCGTAATAAACAGACACATTCAATTGTTACACATATCAATTTAATCAAGGATTTATTTATATATTTAAAGTCACATATTATGAATAGAAAACTGTTTTTAACCCAAATACTTACGGTTTGATAATTGTTAATTATGTTAAGGGAGCAGATATAAAACTATACTTGGAAATGCACACTTAATATAATTTACTTAAGTGCATTGGTAAAACGTTGAAAGCCTGGATTTTTATTTTGCCTTTTTAAATTACTCCATGACTGCAGATATAAAGCTTTAAATATGAACCCGCTTTTATAGGATGACTGACAGAAAATGTAAATGGAACAACCAAATCGATATTATAGTACCATGACAGCTGTTTTTTTTAATCTGGTTTATAGGTAAGTAAGCATCACTCTGCTTCTTATGTCGCAGCCAGTTTTGTCAAGTTTTGGAGACTTTACACACTTTCTTGCTTTTGTAGATTGTTTGAAAACGTGTTTAAGATATTCGAGCAATGAGAAAATACCAAAAATGGAATTTTAAAAAATGTAATTATTTAGTATTATACATGTTTATTACTTGCCAAAACAATGGACATTTTATCTTGCTTTTGCCGAATTATCAAATACGTACTTCACTCGCGATCATAGAAACACATATATTTACACGTCATTAGTGAATTTAACCAATTGTGAAATAAATTTGATCATTCACAAACATCACGAATACTTTCGTTTGGATATAAATATTCATTTTCACAACAGCAAGTCATTTCGATAATGCTAATTTTTAATTAAATCCAACTTTTATATACGATCGAATTTAGAATAGAGTATCGCAAATGTATTAGTTAATTTAGTGAGCATAACTACCTGGTTACAAACAAGTTAAGGGTCGGCTGAAACTTCATGAAAAATGCACCGTTTTGCACATTCACCGCATGTATATCAAACGAATTATCTTGGTAATTCATATTGCTCATATTTTGCAAAATTGTTTCAGATTTGCTGTGTTTAATTATGTTTCTCTCGTGCTGGTTCAGCTGACTTTTCACTGTTTGTGTATTTATGTAGTTTTGATCAAATGCGTCTTTGTTAGTTTTAAATGGACAAATGAAAACAGACTTAAGTATTTATGCCAAGAATGTTGGTTGTTCTTATATTTATACCATCCTTAATGTAAATAAAATGAACCGCCTTTACAATCTTGAGAATTTGCACAATGCTTAAAATACAAAATCTTTAATTATGCAGTTTAAAAAACAGTTTAGTTTGATTTGCATTTGGTTACTAGTAATCATACTTTACTCACCACAACATTTTGGCATTCCTTTTTCTGAAATAAAAAATGGTAAACCATATTTATATAAATCATCGGATTTCAATACAATAGGCATTTTTGTTATAAACCTTATGTACGAACGGGAAATACCTATTTTTTTCACAAAAGGGAGACATGGGTTCTTGCGCGAATATTTATATTGGCTTATCGTGCACTGTATTGGTGTTATCTTATTTTTTCAAAACATGCAACTTTCGTTTTTATATATAAAATATATAATATATGATATAAATATATATTATAATAAGTGTTTTTACCATTTAATATTAATTCATTAATATTTGACAAAAACGTGCAATCTCACTTAAAAACATCTTCTCGATAATTAGATGACTGAAGTCGATGTCATATGAGATCAAATTTCGAGACAGCACTGAGCACTGAGCTCGACTTTCAACGCCATGCCGCAAACATCGAGCTTTTGTGGAGTTTTACCTTATAGAATGTACCTAATTTATATACAGGATTTTCCCAAGCTTGATCGTTCTTGTTAATAAAAAAGACCAACAGTTCATGTTTCATTATAATTCTTCTTAGTTTGGGTATTTTGTATGAATTAAATGCTGCAAATTGTGTAGACAAACATATTATTTTGATGCAAAATTCGCTTATAAATGGACATTATTATTGTTAATAATACAGACCAAATGCTCATGTTTCACTATAATTCTTCTTAGTTTGGGTATTTTGTATGAATTTATTTCTGCAAATGTTATAGACAAACATAGTTTAATTATGCAAAATTCGCTTATTGATGGACATTATCTTATTTGGTAAATGACAGTGTATGCCCATGTTGCTTTCACTTTCCTAATCAAATGTTTTTTTTAATGTAAATAAAAGTGTGTCTAATGATAGAAAGCCTTCTTAGCCTTGATCCGATTACAAAGAAATAATGAGAACTCTGACTTCAAATAAAATGCATTCTTAGTCTAAGTTAATCGAGCATGTAAAATTTCAAACATAAACTTTCATAATCATTTATTGCAAAACAGGTTGGAGTATCTTACTGCGAAACGGGTTGGAGTGTCTTATTGAAATGTGAAAATTGTATAACAACCCGTTTTGCAATTAACCCGTTTTGCAATAAAATCATCACTCTTGTATTAATTAATGCAAATGGATTGGACAAGCTAAAATGGAGATTCAAGTGCTGTATTTAAATAAAATTGTTTTAAAAAATTGCAAAAACTGTGAGTTCAGACGTAAAATTAAACAGCATGGAAGGTGATGAATTTCGAGATATAATACGATAAAACAACACAGAATGTGTATCAAAAGTGACTTCAAACAATTTTGTACTCAAGTTAAGATAACGCAACAATGCAATAATTTATGGATAAACGTGTTGAAATGTCTTATTTCAATGTGAATTTTTGTGTAACAACCCGTTTCGCAATAAAATCATCACATATATCTAATTGGTTCATAGTGAATTTAAACGCTACAGAGAAAGTTTTAAATATTGTCTCTAACGTAAATATGATGAAAAAAGGTTGAATGTATATAAGAAGTTATGTTCACCAATTTGGGAATTAAGTGAAGAATATCCAGAGGTGTATAATTTTATAGCAAAACGGGTTGCAGTGTTTTATTGCAATGTGCATTTTTTATAACAACCCGTTTTTCACTAAACTCGTTTTGCAAACTGACATGGTTAACAATACGTTCAATGATTGAGAAAACACATTTCTTAAATGCAGAAGTTAATCATATGTATAGTACAATTAATATGTATAAGAGAGATCTACATACCATATAATTCGTGTCGTTCTGAAATACAGAAATGATAAACAGTATTATTACTTATAAAGATATTGCAATACGAACGCATTTTAAGAAAATATTTATGTGCTGACAGAAATACCGAATTATTTTACTCCAAAAAGGGAGTCAATAATTATATGAGTGAGCGGCTGATCGAGTTAAACTAAGAAAAATGCCTTTCTCAAGTTACTGTTTAATATATTTGTGCTATTAAAATTTCCTCAAATACAAGCAAATTATTGATTTATTGGAAACAAGTTAATACAATGAGAACCTGGCGTTACGGCATAGAAGAACCTGAATATTTACGAACATGACGGTTTCGTAGTTATAACGTTACCCATTTTCACGCATATGTGTCGCTAACAACTTTTCTAAGTGTTGAAATTATAGCATATCGGAAGAAATCGATAAACCACAAATGAGAGTTCATGTTTAATGCCTAGCATGAATCATATTTATGTCTTACAAAAACAGTATTCTTTTTTAACATCAAAGTTACAATGATATTAACTTTAAAAAGCTTTCTCAATCAATTGTGTGATAAAAAATAATAATTAAAACGGTTTGACACTCAAAAACCTAAATGCAGACTCTTCTTGAGAAAATAAAGTCAATTAAATGTAATTTCTTCATTGGTAAAACGTTATACATGCTAGTTTCAATACAGACCGTCTATCAGTCACTGAGTAGGAAGAGACAACTGTTTTCCTCTTAGTTACTTAAAGTGATATTATGCTCATCTCACAGTATATGCTATGTTTATAGGTGTCGATCGCAGCCGTTGTTTATTTGTGGTGTTTTCACTTCATATACACTTATATTTGTTAATGCAGCATCAACCTACTAATACAATATCCCGGAAAGAGAAAAAGTTTCAGTGCAGATTTGTTCATATCTATTCATACGACACACGAACATTAATTCCGATCCTAATAAAAAGACAGTTCCGCTCGGCTTAGAGGACTGTACAGTCATGTCAAATATCGAATATGATAAAAAAAATATAAACATCTGGAAGCAAGATGAGTTGCAGATAATTTGTCAGTTTCCACATTTTAACTAACTGTTTTGACCTGTTAATTCTTGTCAGCTCAATTCAACCGTGAAAAATGCGCATAATATCACTTTAAGTTTTAATGAAGGTCTATCGGTTCGTTTTGGAAAGGGTGTTTAAATAAAGACTTTACTTGGAAACGCACAGTTTATTAAATTTAATTACCGTCATTTGTTAAACCTTTTAACCCTGAGCTTATGGTATGGCTACTTTTTATGATGTTATGTTTAAGTCTTGTCATTTGTGTGATGATTTTTGCCGGTACTTTATCATTTAGGTTCATTATTCTTTGAGTTCTTTCCTATTTTTTACACCAAAACGAAAGTACGTTTCCCGCGAACAAGCATTCGACCATTCGGTACGTTCCACGCAAATAGCGTGTGTATTTGGATTGATCATTGTATTTTTATGTACATAATTTGATGATTTAATAATACAAGTCGGTTGTTAAGATGCACAATATGTATTTCATAATATAGCCACAGTATTATACAATTACTGTTTGAAACGGTAGGGTTGTGTTTACATGAAATAGTAGGGTGATGTCTTTAGCAAGCGGGTCACGTGGTATATATATCAGTATATAAAGCGCTGCTCTTATGGGGAGCAAGCAGTCTGCGTTCGATCGTCGAACAGTTCACAACGTTAAATACGTTGCATTAATTAGAGACCTTATACCATTGAAATTATCTGGGACTTTGGATGCCTTTTGAGTAGAAGTGACCCAAGCAACTTTGCGCACTACACCATAGCTTGCTGGGTAGCTTCAATAGAGACTCATACCTTTGTCCGGGTCACAGGTTTTCATTGGTGATATAAGACGGTGCACGAGTCTGGTCTCGTAGGTCAGCCTGAGTCTGTCAAGCTACTGATTGTCGCTTGTACAACATTGACCGATTGTCTTCCTTGCATAAACGCAGAGGGGGGACATTGATTGTCTTCCTTGCGTAACGCAGAGGGGAGACACTGCAGACTCTTTGGTATAAGTGCAAGTCGACCCAAGTCAACCCAAGTCGACCCAAGTCAACCCAAGTTTACCCAAGTCGACTTAAGTCGACCCAAGTCGACCCAAGTCGACCCAAGTCAACCCAAGTCGACCCAAGTCGACCCAAGTCGACCCAAGTCAACCCAAGTCGACCCAAGTCAACCTAAGTGATCAAAGCAATCCAAGTCGCACAGGGCATACGGAACCGGCTTGTATAGAGGCAAATTATATTATTTGTTTATCAAATCACACGGCTAAGGAAAGCCCGAGGAAAAGCCATTATATATATAACCCGAAGGAACGGTAGACATTATATTCTTTTTCAAATTACTCTTTAGCGACTACATATATACATATTTATGCTTTTGCGATTATTAGATTACAGTCATCAAATTAAATGTGTAATCAAAACGAACGAATAGTCAAAATACAGCTTTAGGTGTTAATATGGTTTTAAAAGTTTTCGGTCTTTTATGTCACAGCCAGTTTTGTCGAGTTTTGTTGATATCACACACTTTGTTGTTGGTGTGAAAAGATATTCGACATAAGAGAAAATACACACAAAAAAACGTAAACTACAAAAACAAAACTATTAATGACTATTCATTTCTAGTAATCAAAAATAAACAGGTGGAGTTTATTAATAGTTTTTGTTGAATTATCAAATACTCATTTCACTGGTAATCATAGAAACACATGTATTTACAATCGTTTCTACGCCATTCGTGATTTTTTTAATGGAATATAAGCTCGTAATTATTTAATGATATCAATTTCATTTTAAGTAAACACCACAAAACAAGGTGTCAATATCCAAATGATGACAGTGCATTCAATGCCCTTTTTTAAATCATGGAATATTGATTCTGAACAAATATGTTTGAAGTAAAGCTTAACAATATTTACCACTTACTCAATAACACTGTAAATGAAACAAATAGTGTTTTGCTTACCGATGCGGTGTAAATAATATTGGTTATCGCAATGCAATTAGCACTTTTGAATATGGTATACGTTTTCCTTGTGACTATCCATAAACTTATTTCGGACAAACAATAAAAAGCATAAATAATTAAACTTTCTAATAGTTTCATCAAATGGAATGTAAGCTCGACTATATTAGATCTAAAGCAACTTTGTAAGTGCCGTCATTACATAAATATGTATACCCAGTCCCTGGAAATGAATTTAATAAAACAAATAAACCAAGAAATAATGGTCTTAAACTCATATTTATCTGATCGAAGTAGAGATGCAACATATTTACTCTAAATGTCATATCTTTCAAATTAATGCAATATAATAATAATATTGCATGCATTTGAATAATAGTACGTTTAGAGCAAACATTAAGTGTTTCTTGTATTCTTGTTCGTCATTGTTAGAAGTTAAAATATTGCAGTAAGCAAGAGCATAAACCTCTCATGGTGTTTATATTTTTTAAGTATCTTATACACCGGTAACCTGGTTAACACAGTCGCATGGTACTTCTTTCGTATTTAGGATTGAACGACTAAAAAAATAAAGCTTTAAAGATACCTTTTAACAGATTGTGGCATGATTGGAAGCTAGTCGTTACATGTTTAAGATTGATAAATATAAACAGTTTAGCTAAAGAGCTCCAGTAGTAAACAAGAATAAAATTAAAGAAAGAAAATATGTAATCATCAACTGTGCTCGAACCTCTGATCGATGGAGTAAATGTCAAGCGCTTAAACCACTCGGCCATTTAGTTAAAAATAATATATTTTAAGACATAATTCATATTATATATAACCAATCCTCGTCATGTAAAAACATAAAGGTAACATCAGAAACCTCCAAATTATGTAATCGTTTTGCGTTAATAACGCTAATAATTTTCAGGTTTTGTTATCGTCAAAAGATGCGTGTAAGTGATTTTTTTACATCATAGTAAATGTCCAGTATTACTGTTTCCTTGAAAATATCATAACTACAATAATACTTTGCAAACCTTTTTTTTCAAGTTTGTAAATTTACCCAAACATATCAAGGTCCCTTTAATTGGCAGTTGACATACATAAATATCTGGTAATAAGTAAGGTTATTTAACTTACCTTCTTCGCAGAAGTGACCTGAAATACAGCAATTATACTACGTATTAATATTTGTGAAACATTTCCAAAAACGACATCATAGGTTGTTCTCTTGCGAAAAACAAATGTTAACACTGGGGTTCTAAAAATCGGTCTGCAAAAGTACTACTGTTCACCAAATCACTCAAAAATCGAGGATTGAAGGCAAACTAGCGTATCTGTTTAGTTCATCCCTTGAGATACAAGAGTTTAACTCTCAATCCACATCTGCGCCGAGAGAGACTGTGCGGAAGAGTATGTTTTACATATTTTGTTTTGCATAATGAAAAAAGTCCACTATTTGCTTCGTTATAATCGCGCAATACAGTCGACTTAAAGCCACACACATTATTTTGCATAGTAAATTTAAGTATAAATAAGAAACATATTTGTCTATGCCCATTAAAATATATCTGGTGGTTACAATGTATAAATCCGTCTTTTTGCACTTTAAAATGTAAATAATCGCGATTGTCGAAATGGACGTATACGTCAAGAAATCCTACTTTCGGTTTTAAAAGCGGTACCGTTTGAAAATTAATAAAATACTTGCTAACTATGCACCATATTTAATTTTATCTATGCCAATTAGATTATATCTGGTGGTAACAAGGTATAAATACGTCTTTTTTGCGCGTTTAAAACTTAAACATAATTGCGTTTGTGGAAATGAATGGTCGTATACGTCTATAAATCCTACGATTTTAAAAGCGGTACCGTTTGAAAAATAATAATAATAATTACTGGCTAACTAGGCTATAGATTTAATGACAATGTTGCACACTTTCAAATTGCATCTATATGTATTGATTAAAATGTATTTCAAAGTCAGAGGCAAGGTTTGTGGCTTTAAAGGTCACAAGGGCAGGTCAGCCAATGATGCATTAACGAAAACACAGTTGGGCATATAAATGAGCTCTGACATACACGCCTACATGCGCGCAGCTCAGCAGCTGAGTCTTTTAATTAACAACATAAATAACAGTCGATTCATTATCAGATCAACGAAAGAAAAACGGAAAAACCCTTTAACAGTTTACTAAGCGATCAATAGAACAATTATTTAATTAGGTAAAGAAAATCAACATTATTTTTTAACTGTTTAGTTTTATATGCATATAAATTACCTTTCATTATTGTTTCGTTATGATACGTAATATACTGTAAATTGAGAAAAATCATGATTGTTGAATTTAATTCATTCATGTTCGCTTAAACTCAACAGAAAACACCAAAAAGGTTTGTTATGATGATCATTTTCGATATCATTGTGTTTGACATATGGTTTTAAAAATACTTATATTCATATTAAAACCAGCTTTTCGCATAAATGGCAAACTTCGCATTTCGACTCGGTACTCGGTCACTAAATCGTCCGGGGAAGACATAATTTAGTATCGAAAAACGTCGATAACACAGTATTGCTTCCAAGATGCGAAAACGAAAACTATCAAAATAGTATAGAGTCATGATACGACGGAATTATCTAACAACAAATATGTGCCGTACTCGTTTAGTCGGTATGGAAATCCTTCTTCAAAGGCTGAATAGGCTACCGAAATTTGCCAGTTTGCTATGAATAACACAATTTTAAGTTCCATTTTCTATCGTAAAGTATTGTGCATAAATGTTCAAAATTATAAGTAGCAAGGATATTTAGTAAAGATCCGAGTCATGAGAAAAAGGGTCTTATTCCATATGCGGACAGCATAGCTAAAGCCAACACATCTCGCCGTCTAGTAAGGTGATACCTAATGAGACTAAGAAAACTTGCGTGATTTATAGTGGACAGCGCAGCTTATGACCAGATTGCGCAATTGCGCAGACTTGGATTGAGCTAAGCTAGCCGAAACGTCATAAGACACATTTTCGCAGAACGCGGCTGTTAAAGTGTGATTTAAATGTGTCAACATAAAAATGCGTTATAATCAAATATTAAAATACCAAATATAATGATGGTAAAAGAAATTACTCATAATTAGCCATGTGAGGACAACAATAATGTGATCCCCCGTAGTATTTTTTCTAACAGTTGTTCGTGCTTTTAAAATGCACTTTATAACACACATTTCATGCGGTGAATTTGCGAATTACAAGTGACAAAAACAACAAACTAAAATTGTGTTTTAAATTTAAATGAATAATTTACTAAAATTTAAATTTTTCAAGCAAATAAGTAATTCCTAGTTTCAAACATCAAGCTAAATTTTGTATAAATTACAAGAGGCTCATATAGATTGATTTAATCATATATAGATTTAACAGTATGTTACTCACCCATGGGATTTCAACATCCTCCTGAAATACACAAATGATAAGCCATATTTAAATATAGCACAATATTTCGATAAGCATTTTTGTTACTGTTTAGAGCAAACGATTCATGTCTTCACAGGAAATCCCGTTGTATTATTTTTCACAAGAGGGACATAATACATATACACACGGGTTTTATGAGAATATTTAAATCGGCTAAATGTGTATTGGATTTGTGTTATATAACATTCATCAATACAAACAAAGCATTGTTTAATTTGCACGAAATACATCATATGTGAACCTGAAATCTTAAACATATCATTTCCGTACTATATATTTAGAAACAATTTCCAACAGTTTATTAAGGATATTGAGAGGTGAATTCACACACTTACTAAACTTTCATTCTTTGTGTATAAACTAACGTTAACATTTCAAAGAAACGCAGTAAATCGATATTCTCAGAGTAAGATATCGTTTATATATTATATTATAACTTAACAAGATATTGCAATACGAACGCATTGTTTAGAAACAATGTATGTGCTAACGGAAATACTTAATGAAATTTATCCCAACACGGACACAATTATTATCTGGACGAGCGGCTGCTCGCGTTAAAAAAGAAAAATGCCTTTCTCAAGCTACTGTATAATATATATGTGCTATTAAATGTTCCTCAAATACAAGCAAATTAATGATTTATTGGAGACGGGTTAATACAATGTGAACCTGGCGTTAAGGTATAGTAGGACCTAAATATTTACGAGCACAGCGGTTTCGTAGTTATAACATTACTCATTTTCACGCATATTTTTCGTTAACAACTTTTTTAAGCGTTACAATTAATGCATATCGAAAGAAATAGATAATCCAAAAATGAGAGTTCGTGTTTAGTGTTTTTATCACATTACAAGCAGAAAGAGTGACCGTTTAAATAGAAAAAGTTTTGTTTTAGAATTACATCCTTCAAGAATTTGTCAAGTCAATGTGTTCATTTGCTTAAGTTGATGCAAAGCATGAATTATATTTATGTCTTACAAAGACAGTATTCTTTTTTAACATCAAAGTAACAAAGATATTAACAATAAAACGCTCGTAAATCCAGATTTATATAAATGTTATTATCATCGTTCAACACCTTGAATCATGGTTATATATATATATACACACACACATATTAGTATCTGTTTAGGTTGTTATCGATAAACTTTCTGTTGCACAAAGTTTTTTATCCCATTATCAGAATATATTTTCATTTATTATCGCAATGCTGAAATATAGCTGTCACGCGCGGCGGTCTCTTATTATATATATGTCATGTGTGGAGGAATGATCATATTACTCGGAATCAACTTGAAAGTAATTAATTTTTGTAAAATCGAATCAGATTCAACAAAACAAAAAAATTGAAACCAAGATGTAATATATGTTAAACACAACATGCAACAGAAACAGCAAAATACATTTTTACCAATATTAAGTGCGCGTGCTCATGACGTCATTATTAACACGTCAAACGACAAAAGTCATAATCTATCCCGCTAAAGCTGCAGTGTTTTTTAGTGTTTTTTTTTAAATATTTCTTTAAAATCGGGGAAGTAGAGGTACGATGAACAGAAAATCAGGTTAGTGCCTGATCTTTTTGTAATATATCAGGCTCGGCACGAATAAAATAAAACAATGTTTGCTAAAAATAACTATGGGATTTTCCGTGTAGTTCTAATTTTCTAATCTATCTTTAAAGAAATAATTCACGACTAAGAAAATAGATGTGATAAATCGAATACTTGTTCAGTGCCGAATAAAGCGAAGTTTATTTTGCTCGGCCCGAAAATCTGAACCACGAGCCTTGGCGAGTGGTCGAGATATTCTATGCCTCGCAAAATAAACGTCGCTTTCTTCGGCACCGACCTTTTATTCTCTATGACAACGTTTGTCAATAACACAAACATTTTCGTCAGTTTACATAAATAAACCAATCTTAAATGAATACATAAAGCGTAAACATATAAATGGCAAGAGGTTCTCAAAGATTTTGTATAATGCTATTTATACTAATAAACACATATTATAAACATATAATGCACACTATATATATATATATATATATATATATATATATATATATATATATATATATATATATATATATATATATATATATATATATATATATATTCAGTGTTTTAACCATTTAATATTAATTCATAAATATTTGAAAAAAACGTGCAATCTCACTTTAAAAACGTCTTCTCGATAATTAGATGACTGAAGTCAATGTCATATGAGATCGAATTTCGAGACAGCACTGAGCACTATGCTCGACTTTCAACGCCATGCCACAAAGATCGTGCTTTTGTGGAGCTTTACTTTATAGAATGTACCTAATTTATGTTAAGGATTTTCCCAAGCTTGATCGTTATTGTTAATAAAAAAGACCAAATGTTCATGTTTCATTATAAATCTTCTTAGTTTGGGTATTTTGTAGGAATTAAATTCTGCAAATTGTGTAGACAAACATATAATTTTGATGCAGAATTCGCTTATAAATGGACATTATTATTGTTAATAATACAGACCATATGTTAATGTTTCATTATAATTCTTTTTAGTTTGGGTATTTTGTATGAATTTATTTCTGCAAATGTTATAGACAAACATATTTTAATTATGCAAAATTCGCTTATTGATGGACATTATCTTATTTGGTAAATGACAGTGTATGCCCATGTTGCTTTCACTTTCCTAATCCAATGTTTTTTAATGTAAATAAAAGTGTGTCCAATGATAGAAAGCCTTCTTAGCCTTGATCCGATTATAAAGAAATAATGGGATCTCTGACTTCAAATAAAATGCATTCTTAGTCTAAGTTAATCGAGCATATAAACATGAACTTTCATAATCATATGTTTTTGTCTAGACTTAAATTGTAACACATTGTTTTGAAGACTTTTAGGAAGTCGGCAAACTTCTTCGTCTTTTAAGGTCAATAAATAAATCCTTATTTCAAACATCAAGCTAAAGTTTTTATACATTACCAGAGGCTCATATAGATTGTTTATTACTATATAGATGGCAATTTATCAAATATCTTACTAATAGTGCGTTACTCATATATGTTCGATTCTCCTGAAAAACACAAATGATAAACCATATTTAAATATAGCACTATATTCCGATAATATAAGCATTTTTGGGGCGATTGTCTCCTGCAATTGGCCCCATAGGTAAAATAATATAAGTAAACCGAAGAATGTAGTCCGTTATTGCATTTAACCACTTTGCATCCAGATTCTGCATTCGCAAACAAAATTGCTCCGGTGAGCGCGCTCCATCCATGGCAGCGTCTTTCCACTGTGTCATAAGCACCCAAGTAACACGCAGTCCTCATGGAAGGTGTATACAGCGACGAAATATCGGTTCAATACTGAACTATCTAGACTTAAACAATACAGCGCATATATGTTCTTTCGTTTTGAGAAATCACCTGCGCTCGCGTTATGTGCGACACAATTTAATTACGACGCGCTACATTTTTTACTTTCAAATTAACAGTTGAATGTTCTCTGCACTTAAAAGTTTTTGTATGACAATTCGCACGTGCTTTTCGTGGCAGTTTTGAACTTTTTCCTTACTCACGAAATACATGTTGTGGTTTCACTTTCACAGCAGCTAATTAATTTGCGTTAATGTTTTCCAAGTAATCAAAACAATCTCGTATATGTCCGTCTATTACAATAGAACATTATCAACATTTATTTTTGTTCCCATAAAGTCGCTTTATGACCTACACTGTGTCGGTGTGACTTTAAATCCAGCACATAAATTAATTGAATATAAATAAGAATAATTATTGAATCTACATGATGTATAGAAACCGTATGACAACTTTTTTTATTCACGAAATCTCAGATACATATACCACTAAGTCAAAGTAAAAACCTAGGTCACCAGTTCAAATGATAATATTCAACATTGTATTCACAAACGTTTCGCAGTTATAAATTGGCACGAACGACAATGAGTTGTTTTAAAAAGCAGCATTAACTTTTAACCCCAATAGCTAAATCATATATTATGTTGACAGCCTGTCACCCTTCCTTGATTCTATCTGTTTTATTCAACAAAGGTGATTGGATGGCATCACGGTGTATAGTGTTTTTACGACCACAAAAATTGAGAAAAAAAATACCCCACCAGTACTTTCAGTACTTTGATTTTTACAAACGATTCATGTCTGTACAGGAAATTCCTTTGTATTTTTTCTCAAAAAAGGACATAATAAATATATACACGGCTATTTATATATTTAATCGTCTTAATGTGTATCGTTTATGTGTTATATTACAGTCATCAATTCATGCAAAGCATTGTTTAATTTGCACGAAATACATCATAAGTGAACCTGGATTTAATCTAAAACATACCATTTCAGCAGTATATTTTTACAAACAAATACCAAATATAATGATATTGAGAGGTGAATTCACCCAATTACTTAACATTCATTCTTTGTGTATAAACTGACGTAAACATTTGCAAGAAACGCAGTAAATCGAAATGTTCAGAGTAAGATATCGTGTGTGGTACTGTTTAGTGTTTTAATAACTCCGAAAATAGAGTCAGTGACCGTAATAAACAGACACATTCAATTGTTACACATATCAATTTAATCAAGGATTTATTTATATATTTAAAGTCACATATTATGAATAGAAAACTGTTTTAACCCAAATACTTACGGTTTGATAATTGTTAATTATGTTAAGGGAGCAGATATAAAACTATACTTGGAAATGCACACTTAATATAATTTACTTAAGTGCATTGGTAAAACGTTGAAAGCCTGGATTTTTATTTTGCCTTTTTAAATTACTCCATGACTGCAGATATAAAGCTTTAAATATGAACCCGCTTTTATAGGATGACTGACAGAAAATGTAAATGGAACAACCAAATCGATATTATAGTACCATGACAGCTGTTTTTTTTAATCTGGTTTATAGGTAAGTAAGCATCACTCTGCTTCTTATGTCGCAGCCAGTTTTGTCAAGTTTTGGAGACTTTACACACTTTCTTGCTTTTGTAGATTGTTTGAAAACGTGTTTAAGATATTCGAGCAATGAGAAAATACCAAAAATGGAATTTAAAAAAATGTAATTATTTAGTATTATACATGTTTATTACTTGCCAAAACAATGGACATTTTATCTTGCTTTTGCCGAATTATCAAATACGTACTTCACTCGCGATCATAGAAACACATATATTTACACGTCATTAGTGAATTTTACCAATTGTGAAATAAATTTGATCATTCACAAACATCACGAATACTTTCGTTTGGATATAAATATTCATTTTCACAACAGCAAGTCATTTCGATAATGCTAATTTTTAATTAAATCCAACTTTTATATACGATCGAATTTAGAATAGAGTATCGCAAATGTATTAGTTAATTTAGTGAGCATAACTACCTGGTTACAAACAAGTTAAGGGTCGGCTGAAACTTCATGAAAAATGCACCGTTTTGCACATTCACCGCATGTATATCAAACGAATTATCTTGGTAATTCATATTGCTCATATTTTGCAAAATTGTTTCAGATTTGCTGTGTTTAATTATGTTTCGCTCGTGCTGGTTCAGCTGACTTTTCACTGTTTGTGTATTTATGTAGTTTTGATCAAATGCGTCTTTGTTAGTTTTAAATGGACAAATAAAAACAGACTTAAGTATTTATGCCAAGAATGTTGGTTGTTCTTATATTTATACCATCCTTAAATGTAAATAAAATGAACCGCCTTTACAATCTTGAGAATTTGCACAATGCTTAAAATACAAAATCTTTAATTATGCAGTTTAAAAACAGTTTAGTTTGATTTGCATTTGGTTACTAGTAATCATACTTTACTCACCACAACATTTTGGCATTCCTTTTTCTGAAATAAAAAATGGTAAACCATATTTATATAAATCATCAGATTTCAATACAATAGGCATTTTTGTTATAAACCTTACCGTACGAACGGGAAATACCTATTTTTTTCACAAAAGGGAGACATGGGTTCTTGCGCGAATATTTATATTGGCTTATCGTGCACTGTATTGGTGTTATCTTATTTTTTTCAAAACATGCAAACTTTCGTTTTTGTGCAAAAAATAAAACATGAGAAAAACTGGCTTTTAACTAAGGTTGAGCAGAATAATACTGTATATTTACAACGAAATTCCATAAGTTTCTTTATAATATTCAGATGTGCATTTTGTAACATTGTTAACGCATAATCTTCGTGCATAAACTAACGTACACATTTCAAAATATGGCAATTCATCGATATTTTCGGAGAACGATATCTTGCTAATTACTGTAGGAATTTGCAACTGTTTTCCTCTCAATAACTTAAGTTTTTATAAACGTCTTTCTTTTCATTTTGTAAAGGGTGCTTCAATAACAAATGAGCTTGGAAACGCATAGTTGATTAAAATTAATTACCGTAATTGGTTAAACGTTTAAACCCTGAGTCTATGGTATGGCTCTGTTTTATGATGTCATGTTTAAGTCTTGTCATTAATTTTCATTTTCATATTACTCTATAACGACTACATATATTAATATTTATGCTTTTGCGATTATTATGTGACTTTCATGAAATAAAATTTGAAAAATCAAATCGAAAGAATAGTCAAAATACAGCTGTAGCCAGTTCTGTCGAGTTGTGTTGATTGCCCTCACTTTGTTATTTTTGTGAAACCGTATTAAGATCTTCGAGAGTAAGGAAAATACAAAACAAATAGTAAATTACACAAATAGAACTAAATCATGTTTGTTTAGTACTCGTCCAAAATTGAAGAGATGGAGTGTAATAATAGCTTTTGGTGAATTATTAAATACTTATTTCATTGTTGATAGTAAAAGCACTTCTTTTTACAGTCGTGGCTACGCTATTCGTGATTGTTTCATTACTCGTGAAATGCATGTAATCTATCTACTATCTATCTATCTATCTATCTATCTATCTATCTATCTATCGATCTATCTCTAGCAGAGCAGAGCAGCAGCGAGCGAGCGATGCGAGCGAGGAGCGAGCGAGAGAGAGAGCGAGCGCGTAGCGAGAGAGTCGAGCGAGCGAGCGAGCGAGCGAGCGAGCGAGCGAGCGAGGAGCAGCGAGCGAGAGAGCGAGCGAGCGATCTATCTATCTATCTATCTATCTATCTATCTATCTATCTATCTATCTATCTATCTATCTATCTATCTATCTATCTATCTATCTATCTATCTATCTATCTATCTATCTATCTATCTATCTATCTATCTATCTATCTATCTATCTATCTATCTATCTATCTATCTATCTATCTATCTATCTATCTATCTATCTATCTATCTATCTATCTATCTATCTATCTATCTATCTATCTATCTATCTATCTATCTATCTATCTATCTATCTATCTATCTATCTATCTATCTATCTATCTATCTATCTATCTATCTATCTATCTATCTATCTATCTATCTATCTATCTATCTATCTATCTATCTATCTATCTATCTATCTATCTATCTATCTATCTATCTATCTATCTATCTATCTATCTATCTATCTATCTATCTATCTATCTATCTATCTATCTATCTATCTATCTATCTCTATCTATCTATCTATCTATCTATCTATCTATCTATCTATCTATCTATCTATCTATCTAATCTATCTATCTATCTATCTATCTATCTATCTATCTATCTTATCTATCTATCTATCTATCTATCTATCTATCTATCTATCTATCTATCTATACTATCTACGTATCTATCTATCTATTCTATCTATCTATATCTATCTATCTATCTATCTAATCTATCTATCTATCTATCTATCTATCTTATCTATCTATCTATCTATCTATCTATCTATCTAATCTATCTATCTATCTATCTATCTATCTATCTATCTATCTATCTATCTATCTATCTATCTATCTATCTATCTATCTATCTATCTATCTATCTATCTATCTATATTTATATATATATATATAATAAGTGTTTTTGCCATTTAATATCAATTCATTAATATTTGACAAAAACGTGCAATCTCACTTTAAAAACATCTCGATAATTAGATGACTGAAGTCGATTTCATATGAGATCGAATTTCTAGACAGCACTGAGCACTGAGCTCGACTTTCAACGCCATGCCACAAACATCGAGCTTTTGTGGAGTTTTACCTTATAGAATGTACCTAATTTATATACAGGATTTTCCCAAGCTTGATCGTTCTTGTTTATTAAAAAGACCAAATGTTCATGTTTCATTATAATTCTTCTTAGTTTGGGTATTTTGTATGAATTAAATTCTGCAAATTGTGTAGACAAACATATTATTTTGATGCAAAATTCGCTTATAAATGGACATTATTATTGTTAATAATACAGACCAAATGTTCATGTTTCACTTTAATTCTTCTTAGTTTGGGTATTTTGTATGAATTTATTTCTGCAAATGTTATAGACAAACATAGTTTAATTATGCAAAATTCGCTTATTGATGGACATTATCTTATTTTGTAAATGACAGTGTATGCCCATGTTGCTTTCACTTTCCTAATCAAATGTTTTTTTAATGTAAATAAAAGTGTGTCTAATGATAGAAAGCCTTCTTAGCCTTGATCCGAGTACAAAGAAATAATGACATCTCTGACTTCAAATAAAATGCATTCTTAGTCTAAGTTAATCGAGCATGTAAAATTTCAAACATGAACATAATGCCTTACTCAAGATACTTTATAGTATATTTGTGCTATTTAATTTCCCTCTATTGATTTATTGGCGACGAATTAATTCCATGAGAAACTGGCGTTAAAGAACAGAAGAACCAGTATTGTGCTGTTAATTTACAAACACATACCAGAGTAGTCGTAGTTATACCATTACGCGCTATTATGCACATTCACCGCATATATATCAAACGAATTATCTTGGCAATTCATTTTGCTCATATATTACAAAACTACTTCGAGATGTTTGCTGTGTATAATTATGTTTCTCTCGGGCTGGTTCAGCTGAATTTCCAATGTTTGTGCATTGTTGTAGTTTTGATCAAATTCGTCTTCGTCAGTTTTAAATAAACATATGAAACCAGACTTAAGTTTAACAAAGTATTTCTCCCAAGATTTCTGGTTTTTCTTATATCTTCAGTAAACGTAAATGAAATAAACTGCCATACCATTGTTTAGAATGTGTGAAAATGCTTAAACGACGAATTCTTTCATGAAGCTGTTTAAATACAATTAATTGTGATTTGTATTTGGCTATTAGTAACCGTACTTCGCTCAACGGATTTTTATCCGTATCCATAAATACAAAATGGTTAACCACCTTAATATAACTCATCAGATTTCGATACGATAAATATATGTGCTATGAACCTTATGTACTTACGGGAAATACGTTTTATTTTTTTCCAACAAAAGGGAGACATGCGTTGTAACAACCCGTTTTGCAATAGACCCGTTTTGCAATAAATTATTGCAAAACGGATTAGAGTGTATTATTGCAATTTGTTTTGTTTTATTTACAACAACCCGTTTTGCAATAAATCCGTTTTGCAATACATTTATTACAAAACAGGTTGGAGTGTCTTATTGCGAAACGGGTTGGAGTGTCTTATTGAAATGTGAAAATTTTATAACAACCCGTTTTGCAATTAACCCGTTTTGCAATAAAATCATCACTCTTGTATTAATTAATGCAAATAGATTGGACACGCTAAAATGGCGTTTCAAGTGTTGTATTTGAATAAAATTGTATTAAAAAATTGCAAAAACTGTGAGTTCAGACGTAAAATTAAACAGCATGGAAGGTGATGAATTTTGAGATTTTATACGATAAAACAACACAGAATGTGTATCTAAAGTGACTTCAAACAATTTTGTACTCAAGTTAAGATAACGCAACAATGCACTAATTTTTGGAAAATGTGTTGAAATGTCTTATTTCAATGTGAATTTTTGTGTAACAACCCGTTTCGCAATAAAATCATCACATATATCTTATTGGTTCATAGTGAATTGAAACGCTACAGAGAAAGTTTTAAATATTGTCTCTAACGTAAATATGATGAAAAAAGGTTGAATGTATATATGAAGTTATGTTCACCAATTTGGGAATTAAGTGAAGAATATCCAGAGGTGAATAATTTTATAGCAAAACGGGTTGCAGTGTTTTATTGCAATGTGCATTTTTTTATAACAACCCGTTTTTCACTAAAGTCGTTTTGCAAACTGACATGGTTAACAATACGTTCAATGATTGACAAAACACATTTCTTAAATGCAGAAGTTAATCATATGTATAGTACAATTAATATGTATAAGAGAGATCTACATACCATATAATTCGTGTCTTTCTGAAATACAGAAATGATAAACAGCATTATTACTTATCAAGATATTGCAATACGAACGCATTTTAAGAAACAATTTATGTGCTAACAGAAATACCGAATTATTTTACTCCAAAAAGGGAGTCAATAATTATATGAGTGAGCGGCTGATCGAGTTAAACAAAGAAAAATGCCTTTCTCAAGTTACTGTTCAATATATTTGTGCTATTAAAATTTCCTCAAATACAAGCAAATTATTGATTTATTGGAAACAGGTTAATACAATGAGAACCTTGCGTTACGGTATAGAAGAACCTGAATATTTACGAACATGACGGTTTCGTAGTTATAACGTTACCCATTTTCACGCATACGTGTCGCTAACAACTTTTCTAAGTGTTGAAATTATAGCATATCGGAAGAAATCGATAAACCACAAATGAGAGTTCATGTTTAATGCCTAGCATGAATCATATTTATGTCTTACAAAAACAGTATTCTTTTTTAACATCAAAGTTACAATGATATTAACTTTAAAAAGCTTTCTCAATCAATTGTGTGATACAGAATAATAATTAAAACGGTTTGACACTCAAAAACCTAAATGCAGACTCTTCTTGAGAAAATAAAGTCAATTAAATGTAATTTCTTCATTGGTAAAACGTTATACATGCTAGTTTCAATACAGACCGTCTATCAGTCACTGAGTAGGAAGAGACAACTGTTTTCCTCTTAGTTACTTAAAGTGATATTATGCTCATCTCACAGTATATGCTATGTTTATAGGTGTCTATCGCAACCGTTGTTTATTTTTGGTGTTTTCACTTCATATACACGTATATTTGTTAATGCAGCATCAACCTACTAATACAATATCCCGGAAAGAGAAAATGTTTTAGTGCAGATTCGTTCATATCTATTCATACGACACACGAACATAAACTCCGATCCTACTAAAAAGACAGTTCCGCTCGGCTTAGAGGACTTTACAGTCATGTAAAATATCGAATATGATAAAAATTATAAACAACTGGTAGCAAGATGAGTTGAAGATAATTGGTCAGTTTCCACATTTTAACTAACTCTTTTGACCTGTTAATTCTTTTCAGCTCAATTCAACAGTGAAAAATGCGCATAATATCACTTTAAGTTTTAATGAAGGTCTGTCGTTTCGTTTTTGAATGGGTGTTTAAATAAAGACTTTACTTGAAAACGCACAGTTTATTAAATTTAATTACCGTCATTTGTTAAACGTTTAAACCCTGAGTTTATGGTATGGCTACTTTTTATGATATTATGTTTAAGACTTGTCATTTATATTCTTTTATAAATTACTCTTTAGCGACTACATATATAAATATTTATGCTTTTGCGATTATTAGATGACAGTCAACAAATTAAATGTGTATAATCAAATCGAACGAATAGTCAAAATACAGCTTTAGGTTTTAATATGGTTTTAAAAGTTTTAGTATTTTTTTATGTCACAGCCAGTTTTGTCGAGTTTTGTTGATATCGCACACTATGTTGTCGGTGTGAAAGATATTCGACATAAGAGAAAATACAAAAAAAAAAATACGTAAACTACAAAAACAAAACTATTAATGACTATTTATTTCTAGTAACCGTCCAAAAATAAACAGGTGGAGTGTATTAATAGTTTTTGTTGAATTATCAAATACTCATTACTGGTTATCATAGAAACACATGTATTTACAGTCGTTTCTACGCCATTCGTGATTTTTTTTAATAAAATATAAGCTCGTAATTTTTTAATGATATCAATTTTATTTTAAGTAATCACCACAAAACAAGGTTTCAATATCCAAATGATGAAAGTGCATTTAATGCCCTTTTTTAAATCATGGAATATTGATTCTAAAAAATATGTTTGAAGTAAAGCTTAACATATTTACCACTTACTCAATGAGAAGTGTATTTTTGTTATTAATTGTAAACATGTGTTTCCTGTTTTTGCATTCATCATGGTTCGAAGTTTAATTATTTTAATACACACGAGCATAATCCCCATTTCAGCGTTTGAGAGCTTAATCAAAGCTGCTGCACAGTTATCAAATAATGTAACTATGCTATTTAATTGATTTGTTTGCAGAGTGAAATAAAAGGCGAGCAATTGACATATTATTTGCAGCGCGTAAAGATGTAATTTTGCATCTTATGCATGGATATGTCCGATTAATGTGGCTCGTGTCCTTTTTATAATACCATATTGAAGTTAAACGTCCATCTGTTACACGGCAACACGTGTTTGCTAATTATCATAAATGTTATTTCATGTTACGGGCTCTTGTATATTGTCAATTACATAAAGTGTGTTTTTGCAGCTGTTTTATCCAATCATCTTGACAAGATATGTCGATGCCATTGATGGCCTAGCCGGAAGCGAAAATAGTTAACCAACCTAGTGGAGCGACTGGACAAAACCGCCACAGCCTTCGGGATGGCGATCTGTGCAGAGAAAACCAAACTGATTACCAGCAATACCGACGGCACCAGCAATGACATCAGGATCTGTGACGAAAAACTAGAAACCGTCAACAACTTCAAATAACTTGGCGCAGTTGTCGCGGATACAGGATCAATGTCTGAAATACTCGCCACACAACAACAGCAGCGCCCAAAACACTGATGGCCATCTGGAAGAACAGACACAAAGAAATCAGCTCAAAAGTCAAACAGATCCGCACCCCAGTCGTGTCCATATTTTGTACTTCTGCGAGTCATGGGCACTTACACTGAGAGACGTTCACCCACCATCAATGGAGATTAGATTACTCCTGGGAATATCCTACAAAGACCACATCACCAAAGAGGAAGTCAGAAACAGAGTCAAGAGAACCGTCGGACTTATCGACGATCTGCTGACCACTGTCAGATCACAGAAACTAAAGTGGTATGGGAGAGTCTCACGATCATCAGAAAATTTCAAAGACAATGCTACATGGCACAGTACAGAGATGGAGGAAGAGAGGAAGACAAAGGAAACGATGGGAAGATAACATTACAGAATGGACTGGGTTAGCACTTAGCGAGGCCTTGAGACTTTTTACATTCCAGAAGAATGCAGAGAGCTGGTAGGCAATTCATCTGTGGTGCCCCAACGGCCATCCAGACTACCGGCGAAGTTATGTAAAGTCGTATCCAACGTTAAACATATATTTATTGCGATAATTTATGTTGGGGAAAACAAGGAAATAAATTGTATCGGGAAAAGTTTTTAAAGGCACTTTTAATAAATTTTATATAATTGTACCGCAAGTGTAAAATATTGACAAATAGCCGTTTTGTGATTGAGCAGTCTATAATTAAATATAGCTCTTTGTCTTATGTCTCGGAAACAAATTAACGTTATTGTTTAAACAAGTGGTTAAAATCAAGATATAAGAAAAAATGCAACGTACACACTAGACATAACATAATAAGAGTTGTTTCCCTTCTTAAATTTTATGGCCAGACTGTCATTGACATTCTGTTAATCAAATTATCATTTTATTTTGACTTTATGCTCGTCAATAAAGCAAATACTTTCGTTTCAATATCAATATTCATTTGCTAACGTTAACAGCTGCTACAGTAGTATACTTTTGTTAACCTATTATATAACAAAAACAAACCGCGAATATTGTACTGGTGAAAATATCGCGCTAGGTCGCGATCGTACTGCAAACATTAACCGCAAATATCGAATTGAATTTCGAGATTTTATCGAGAAAAGCGATATCTTTTTTTACACGATTACATTACGCTTTCGTTAAGTTAAGGAAGAATTCACGTTGGTATTGCAAGTTTTTCTAAATGATGATTCTGCTGTTGAAGATCTGTTCCAAAGGGCTCCGCCCAGCTCTAAATCCAGCATGCTCTTCGATCAGCAGTTCCTCGACCTTACCTTTCGATCGATTATGGCTGATGGTGCGGTAGTTCTCGTATAACTTGACGTTGCCGTTTTACAGTAGGGGTATGACAAGTGATCTGATCCAGGCCGTTTGACTGGCGTACGTTGAAAAGTCGAACCACATTTCCGGTGACCGTGATATAAAATACATTGAAAGAGCCAACAACTGCGTTGCCAACAGTGCTTTGATTTATTAAAGAAACGAATATCGAAATTACGAAAGATATTTTCTCGCATAAAGAAAACAACTTTTTCGCGAGCTGTAAGACGGGTGAATCTATAAAAATGGTCTGATGATGCTTGGCAATTACACTAACTTTGTCGGTTTTTATTTTATTTTTAGTTTTAATATAAGCTAATAAAATAAAGATGATCTAAAAAGGTGTCGATTCAAGATGTTCAAATATAATATTGTATTATCCTGAAATTGTGATAAACATATTTTTATAAAAATAAAAATCAACTCCCTTTCTAAATTACAAAAAGCTTATCAAAGTATATTTAACCACGTTTTATACATTTATCGCATGACTCTCAGACGAATTACCTTTGGTATTCGTATCGTTCATTTCTTAGGACACTTTTCAAACTCTTTTAATACTTTCGATCAAATACATACTTGTAAATTTAAACTCGACTGTTACTCAGACATTTTATAAACATTATCCCCCCCCCGACACACACACACTATTGCTTCACTTGCTTATAATTACATCCACATTAAATGAAACTGGAATTGAAAGCATTTACGATGTTAACAATACGTTCAACGATTGAGAAAACACATTTCTTAAATGGAGCAGTTAAAAATCATTACATATGTTTATTTAATTGTTCACTTGTTCATTAGTATGTATAATCAAGGGAGACAATAAACATCTGCACGAGGCTGATCGCGTTAAACGACCAGTATAGTGCTTTAGATTTATATACATATACCTGAAGTTTCTTAGTTATACCATTACGCATAGTTTGTTGTCTTCCCCTATCTTAAAGCGTATAAATTTAAGAGAATCAAAATTAATCGATAATCCAAGAATAGTAATATACAAATATAATGCATACTACAAATTGATATGTCCCTGCTACATTTTACAAAATTAAGTCCTTATATGTGACCCCGTTTTCACATTCACTGCATTTATGTATCAAATGAATCATCTTTCACATTTATATCGCTCATATCTTGAAAAAGTATTTTAAAATGTTGGCCTTGCATAATAACGTTTTATTCCAGCTAGGGCAGATAATTTTAACCGTAGGTGTATTACTGTAGTTTTGATCAAATATGATTATAAAACTTTCTTATAGTTTTATCAAATGGCATTTAAGCTCGTATATATTAGACTTATAGCAACTGTTTTCATGCCGCCAAAACATGCACATCCATATCCAGTCTCTAAAAATCCATTTAATAAAAAACAGGGAATAATTGTCCAGAACACATACTAATTTTCTTCTCGCATTAATTGAATGGCTTCTCTGGAGCAGCGACGCAAGTTGACTACTCAACGAGTCTTGGGCCTGAGTAGAACCAGTACTTGGTTTCTTTTGGGGAAATCTAAAGAACGCTCATACAGTTTTGATCGAATCCGTTACCTCCCGATCGCTTAGCGAATACCATATCTACTACGCCACGGCGACCAATCTGATCGAAGTAAAGACACACAATATTTTAAATGTACTATCCAGCGTCGTAGCCACGCTGAGGCACACCGAGGCAGTTGCCTCGGCTAAAATTTGCAGAGCAATGTTGAGATTACACGGAAAAAAAAACGAACATTTATGTCAAAGAATAAAATCTATATAAGAAATTGAGGCAATTTAATGAATTTTAGGCACTATGATATTCAGAAAAAAGATGATAATGAATATGCCCTTGTGACGCAATCAGTAACGCGTCAGACTCTGGATCCATTGACCACTATAATATTGTCACTGCGTTGGTTCGAATCCCAGTAGGTCAGGGATTTTTTCCAAATAACTTCCAGCAATGATCCTTTTTATATTACAAATTTTCGAGGGAGGGCATGCCCCCGGACTCCCCTGGAATGACCTAAGATACTGCCTCGGCTAAAATTTGGGTCTGGCTTCGCCACTGCTATCGTTTACATTTATGCGATGAATTTCTTTCTAGTTTTCCTGTTCGTCTTTGATCGATGTTAAAATAATGCCATACGATGGGTGTTTATATTTACGTAATATCTATCACACCAGTATCCTTTTAAACGAAATTGAATGGTGCTCCTTTTCCTATTTAGGTATACATGAATACAAAAAAAACTAATCCGTTAATTTACAAACACATATCAGAGTAGTCGTAGTTATACCATTACGCGCTGTTATGCACATTCACCGCATATATATCAAACGAATTATCTTGGCAATTCATTTTGCTCATATATAACAAAACTATTTCGAGATGTTTGCTGTGTATAATTATGTTTCTCTCGGGCTGGTTCAGCTGAATTTCCACTGTTTGTGCATTGTTGTAGTTTTTATCAAATTCGTCTTCGTCAGTTTTAAATGAACATATGAAACCAGAATTTAGTTTAACAAAGTATTTCTCCCAAGATTTCTGGTTTTTCTTATATCTTCAGTAAATGTAAATAAAATAAACTGCCATACCATTGTTGAAAATGTGTGAAAATGCTTGAACGACGAATTCTTTCACGAAGCTGTTTAAGTACAGTTTATTGTGATTTGTATTTGGCTATTAGTTACCGTACTTCACTCAACGGATTTTTATCCTTACCCTTGAATACAAAATGGTTAACCACATTAATATAACTCATCAGAGTTCGTTACGATAAATATATGTGCTATGGACCTTATGTACTTACGGGAAATACGTATTATTTTGTTCCAACAAAAGGGAGACATAAGTTGTAACAACCCGTTTTGCAATAAACCCGTTTTGCATTAAATTATTGCAAAACGGATTAGAGTGTATTATTGCAATCATTTTTACAACAACCCGTTTTGCAATAAATCCGTTTTGCAATACATTTATTGCAAAACAGGTTGGAGTATCTTACTGCGAAACTGGTTGGAGTGTCTTATTGAAATGTGAAAATTTTATAACAACTCGTTTTGCAATTAACCCGTTTTGCAATAAAATCATCACTCTTGTATTAATTAATGCAAATGGATTGGACAAGCTAAAATGGAGTTTCAAGTGTTGTATTTAAATAAAATTGTATTAAAAAATTGCCAAAACTGTGAGTTCAAACTTAAAATTAAACAGCATGTAAGGTGATGAATTTCGAGATTTAATACGATAAAACAACACAGAATGTGTATCAAAATTGACTTCAAACAATTTTGTACTCAAGTTAAGATAACGCAACAATGCAATAATTTATGGAAAAACGTGTTGAAATGTCTTATTTCAATGTAAATTTTTGTGTAACAACCCGTTTCGCAATAAAATCATCACATATATCTAATTGGTTCATAGTGATTTGAAACGCTACAGAGAAAGTTTTAAATATTGTCTCTAACGTAAATATGATGAAAAAAGGTTGAATGTATATATGAAGTTATGTTCACCAATTTGGGAATTAAGTGAAGAATATCCAGAAGTGAATAATTTTATAGCAAAACGGGTTGCAGTGTTTTATTGCAATGTGCATTTTTTATAACGACCCGTTTTTCACTAAACTCGTTTTGCAAACTGACATGGTTAACAATACGTTCAATGATTGAGAAAAGACATTTCTTAAATGCAGAAGTTAATCATATGTATAGTACAATAAATATGTATAAGAGAGATCTACATACCATATAATTCGTGTCGTTCTGAAATACAGAAATGATAAACAGTATTATTACTTATAAAGATATTGCAATACGAACGCATTTTAAGAAACAATTTATGAGCTAACAGAAATACCGAATTATTTTACTCCAAAAAGGGAGTCAATAATTATCTGAGTGAGCGGCTGATCGAGTTAAACTATGAAAAATGCCTTTCTCAAGTTACTGTTTAATATATTTGTGCATTAAAATTTCCTCAAATACAGGAAAATTATTGATTTATTGGAAACAGGTTAATACAGTGCGAACATGGCGCTACGGTATAGAAGGACCTGAATATTTACGAACATGACGGTTTCGTAGTTATAACGTTTCCCATTTTCACGCATATGTGTCGCTAACAACTTTTCTAAGCGTTGAAATTATAGCATATCGGAAGAAATCGATAAACCACAAATGAGAGTTCATGTTAAATGCATAGCATGAATAATATTTATGTCTTACAAAAACAGTATTTTTTTAACATCAAAGTTACAATGATATTAACTTTAAAAAGCTTTCTCAATCAATTGTGTGATAAAGAATAATGATTAAAACGGTTTGACACTCAAAAACCTAAATGCAGACTCTTCTTGAAAAAATAGTCAATTAAATGTAATTTCTTCACTGGTAAAACGTAAAACATGCTAGTTTCAATACAGACCGTCTATCAGTCATTGCATAGCAAGAGACAACCGTTTTCCTCTCAGTTACTTAAAGTGATATTATGCTCATCTAACAGTACATGCTATGTTTATAGGTGTCTATCGCAACCGTTGTTTATTTTTGGTGTTTTCACTTCATATACACTTATATTTGTTAATGCAGCATCAACATACTAAAACAATATCCCGGAAGGAGAAACAGTTTAAGTGCAGATTCGTTCATATCTATTCATACGACACACAAACATTAACTCCGATCCTACTAAAAAGACAGTTCCGCTCGGCTTAGAGGACTTTACAGTCATGTAAAATATCGAATATGATAAAAAAATTATAAACAACTGGTAGCAAGATGAGTTGCAGATATTTGGTCAGTTTCCACATTTTAACTAACTCATTTGACCTGTTAATTCTTTTCAGCTCAATTCAACATTGAAAATGCGTATAATATCACTTTAAGTTTTAATGAAGGTCTATCATTTCGTTTTGGAAAGGGTGTTTAAATAAAGACTTTACTTGAAAACGCACAGTTTATTAAATTTAATTACCGTCAGTTGTTAAACGTTTAAACCCTGAGTTTATGGTATGGCTACTTTTTATGATGTTATGTTTAAGACATGTCATTTATATTCTTTTTCAAATTTCTCTTTAGCGACTACATATATAAATATTTATGCTTTTGCGATTATTAGATGACAGTCATCAAATTAAATGTGTACAATCAAAACGAACGAATAGTCAAAACACAGCTTTAGGTTTTAATCTGGTTTTAAAAGTTTTAGTATTTTTTTTATGTCACAGCCAGTTTGTTGAGTTGTGTTGGTATCACACACTATGTTGTCGGTGTGAAAGATATTCGACATAAAAGAAAAAAAAACCAAAAAACGTAAACTACAAAAAAAACTATTAATGACTATTCATTTCTAGTAATCGTCCAAAAATAAACAGGTGGAGTTTATTAATAGTTTTTGTTGAATTATCAAAAACTCATTTCTCTGGTTATCATAGAAACACATGTATTTACAATCGTTTCTACGCCATTCGTGATTTTTTAAATGGAATATAAGCTCGTAATTATTTAATGATATCAATTTCATTTTAAATAAACACCACAAAACAAGGTGTCAATATCCAAATGATGAAAGTGCATTCAATGCCCTTTTTTAAATCATGGAATATTGATTCTGAACAAATATGTTTGAAGTAAAGCTTAACAATATTTACCACTTACTCAATAAGAAGTTTATTTTTTATTTATCGTAAACATGTGTTTCCTGGTTTTGCATTCATCTTGGTTCGAAGTTTAATTATTTTAATACACACGAGCATAATCCCCAGTTCAGCGTCTGAGAGCTTAATCAAAGCTGCTGCACATTTATCAAATAATGTAACTATGCTATTTTATTGATTTGTTTACAGAGTGAAATAAAAGGCGAACAATTGACATATTATTTGCAGCGCTTAAAGATGTAATTTTGCAAGTTATGCATGAATATTTCCAATTAATGTGTAGACTCGTGGCTCGTGTCCTTGTTAAACATACCATATTAAAGTTAAACATCATTCTGTTACACGGAAACACGTGTTTGCTAATTATCATTAAGAAATAATATTTTTCTATCATGGTTTGTTGTCGAATAACCCACAGTAAGGAGTATAGATGCGTAGGAATTAAATCACGAGTGCGAAGCACGAGTGATTTGATAACACGCATCTACTGGTCGTGTACGTAATTCCGGCCTGTACGTAAAAAATCGGCCACCTGTGTTAAATCATTTTCATGATCTTAGCATACACATTTTGCTGATTTTTATTAAAATCAACTTGAAAACCAACCCTTTTCTCAATATTTTGCAAATTAAAGAAGCATATCACTGAACTTTTATATCAAAATGTCACAATTGTAGGACGATGTTTTTGTCATGTGGGAAAAGTGACATCATCAATATTTGTATTACTTATACTTATATAAAAAATATATATATTTGTTAAAATTGTTGTTATTTTTATCTAATAAACTTTAAGTAAGGTATTTTCAATTAATTGTATAAAAACATATATCAAAACATAAAAATTAGGACCTAATATATACTTTTTTAATATATGAATTACCTCCCTTGATTAGAATAATAATAGGTTATTTGTTGTAAAACTAAATACAAGCGTTTACTAAAAATCGACAATGAAGTCAACTTTTTATACAAAATTTGTTTAATTTCTTAGCTGTATTAATTTTTTTTGATAAAACATATTAAAAACAAATAGATATTAGGAATTTGCAGTTGCCAATTGACAGTGCTTGTTTACTATATTTATTAAGATAGGTAGGGGGAGTAACTGGTATATAATGTCGCATATATTTTAAGTTTCAAGTGAAAAATTTTTGTTTGTGTAAACCTTTATTAATACTCCTAAAATGAGGACATTTGTCTAAAGATATTGCTTTGTAATTTTACCTGCAGATTAAACTAAAAGGTGGCCGATTTTTTAGGTACAATTGCCCTATGAAAATTGATAGTTTATATGTCATTAATTTCTGTTCATAAAAGTAACATACACTGATCTAATTCTATTGAAATTTTCATGCTAGATGAGTTTTGAACCCAGGATTATATATGTGAAGTTTAGTTTCAACCAGTTGCCTAAAACAAAAGATTTTGTTAAAATAGTCCCAAAAGTGGCCGGAATTACGTACACGACCAGTATACAACTTTCTGTGGGTTATTCGAAAACAAACCATCATAGAAAAATATTATTTCGATTCTAACACGATTCTGATTGATTTGGCTCAAGCTTTAGGACGTGAATTATATTTTTCAATACTCCGCCCTTCTTAGTACAATGTCCACTATTTAGTGACGTCATTGAGTTGTACAAACATATGACGTCGTTTTCATTCATAAATATTTTGCAAATGACGTCACTTTCATTGAATCGTAGAATCGTAGAAACTTAATGACGTCAAGTTTATTGATGCTACTGAAAAGGTGACATGCTATAAATGTTTTCGGAATTACGTTTCCTAACAATTAACATTCTTTGTAGGCGTGGATATGCCATTTATCACCAAATATACAATTTGTTGTTTCGTTACATTTATATACATGCTACATTTATTACATTTCTTTTAGAGCGGGTTTTAGCACGTGCATTTTACTGCCATATTTTCTTTATTTATTCGGAACTATTTCCGAAACATTAAGCTCCGCCCATAAGTTATGGCAGAATAACCCACACTTGATTTCCTTCTTTGTCTATAGAAAACAAGTCGCGTGCCGTGTTAGAATAAATGTTATTTCATGTTACGGGCTCTTGTATATTGTCAATTACATAAAGTGTGGTTTTTGTAGCTGTTTCATCGAATCATCTTGACAAGATGTATCGATGCCATAGATGGCCTAGCCGGAAGCAAACAGAGTTACACAACCTAGTGGAGCGACAGGACAAAACCTCCACAGCCTTCGGGATGACGATCTAAGCAGAGAAAACCAGACGGGTGACCAGCAACACCGACGGCACCAGCAATGCCATCAGGATCTGTGACGAAAAACTAGAAACCGTCAACAACTTCAAATAACTTGGCGCAATTGTCGCGAATACAGGATTAATGCCTGAAATACTCGCCATACAACAACAGCAGCGTTCAAAACACTGATGACCATCTGGAAGAACAGACACAAAGAAATCAGCTCAAAAGTCAGACAGATCCACGCCCTAGTCGTCTCCACATTTTTGTACTTCTGCGAGTCATGGGCACTTACACTGAGAGACGTTCACCCACCATCAAAGGAGATTAGATGACTCCTGGGCATATCCTACAAAGACAACATCACCAAAGTGGAAGTCAGAAACAGAGTCAAGAAAACCGTCGGACATATCGACGATCTGCAGACCAATGACAAATCACAGAAACTAAAGTGGTATGGGCAAAATCATCAGAAAAGTTCCAAGACAATTCTACTAGGCACAGTACAGAGATGGAGGAAGAGAGGAAGACAAAGGAAACGATGGGAAGATAACATTACAGAATGCACTGGGTTAGCACTTAGCGAGGCCTTGAGACTGTTTTGCATACCACAAGAATGCAAAGAGCTGGTAGGCAATTCATCTGTGGTGATCCAACGGCCATCCCTACTACCGGCGAAGTTATGTGAAGTCGTATCCAACGTTAAACATATATTTATTGCGATAATTTATGTTGAGGAAAACTGGGAAATAAATTGTATCGGGAAAAGTTTTTAAATCCGCTTTTAATAAATTTTATATAATTGTACCGCAAGTGTAAAATATAGACAAATAATCGTTTTGTGATTGAGCAGTCTATAATTAAATATAGCTCTTTGTATAATGTCTCGGAAACAAATTAACGTTATTGTTTAAACAAGTGGTTAAAATCAAGTTATAAGAAATTATGCAACCTACACACTAGATATAACATAATTAGAGTTGTTTCCCTTCTTAAATTTTATGGCCAGACTGTCATTATCATTCTGTTAATCAAATCATCATTTTATTTTGACTTTATGCTCGTCAATAAAGCAAATACTTTCGTCTTAATATCAATATTCATTTGTATACGTGAACAGCTGCTACAATATTATACTTTTGTTAACCTGTTATTTAACAAAGACGAACCGCGAATATTCTACTGGTGAAAAAATCGCGCTAGGTCGCGATCGTACTGCAAACATTAACCGCAAATATCGAATTGAATTTCGAGATTTTATCGAGAAAAACGTTATCATTACGCTTTCGTAAAGTAAAGGAAGAGTTCACGTTGGTATTGCAAGTATTTCTCAATGATGATTCTGCTGTTGAAGATCTGTTCCAAAGGGCACCGACCAGCTCTAAATCCAGCATGCTCTTCGATCAGCAGTTCCTCGACCTTACCTTTCGATCGATTATGGCTGACGGTGCGGTAGTTCTCGTATAACTTGACGTTGCCGTTATACTGTAGGGGTATGACAAGTGATCGGATCCAGGCCGTTTGACTGGCGTACGTTGAAAAGTCGAACTACATTTCCGGTGACCGTGATATAAAATACATTGAAAGAGCTAACAACTGCGTTGCCATCAGTGCTTTGATTTATTAAAGAAACGAATATCAAAATTCCGAAAAAATATTAGTAAATGCTCATACCAAAAGCGGGTATTTGGCTTTATATTAATCCCACTATCGGGGAAATAGTAAATAACGGACTTCCCATTATCGGGGCTAATTTTCAGTAAACAGCAAAATACGGAAATTCCCATTATCGGGGAAACTTCTTAACATTTGGTAGCAGAGCCTGGTTTCTAAATTGAGTGAGCGATGGATCCAGTTGAATATTTAAAGACAGAGATTTTGTTGAAGAGGGAGAAAATAAGACTGAAAACTATTTTTACCAGAGCAAGGAAAAAGGTTTTGTCACATTTGGAGGGAAATGCATTTAGCGCGACAGTGAACGACGCTTGCAAGCAGTTGGATTTTGCGATGGACGAAGTTATTAAAGGGCTTGATAGTTTATCCAATACGTTCATGGAAGGAGATGAACTTGAAAAAAGTAAAATAGTAATTGCGGAAATGGAAAAGATTGAACTTGAATATGAAAAAACAACGGAAGATGCCTGTGCCTATTTAAACGATCTACGAAGTGAAACAGCAAGTCAAGTAAGCAAAGCGTTGTCGTATGACACGGTAAGTAAACTTTATATTTCTAAAGACCGACCGGTTTCACATAATACTGTGCGACAAAATGACAAATTTCCAAGTATGTGGCGTAATTGGACCTGGTTCGATGCGCAAAACGATTGTGGGCGTGAAGCACCTCATGCCTCTAACATCAAAGACGAATTTGAAGAAGGCAACGCTATGAATTCAGGCATCGATCCTACATTAGGACAAGACCTTTGGAGGCAACTCAAACGTGTGGAAATTTCAGTGTTCAATGGTGATAAGCGAGTTTACCAATCATGGAAAGCAGCATTCCATGCTTGTATTGACAGAGCGCCAGCCACAGCAGAGTACAAACTTCTTCAGCTTAGACAGTACTTATCTGGCGAAGCGTTAAAAGTAATTGAAAATCTCGGGCACTCGGCGTTTGCATACGAAGCGGCAAAACATCGACTTGAAAGGAAATATGAGGGTAGGCGTCGACAGATAGCTATTTACCTAGAAGAACTTAAACACTTCAAAAACGTCCGACTTGGCAACGCAAAAGACCTAGAACAATTTGCCGATCTATTAGACGTAGCAATTATTAATTTGCAGGAAGCGGATCAACACTACAAACTTGGAATTGGCTCATTATATGCAAAATTACAAAGAAAATTACCAGAAATGCTCTTGGCACGATTTCATCGTTGGATCTTTTAGGGTCAATACAATGAGTCAGTATTGTCGCTACGCACATGGGTTATTCAAGAGGCAGAATTCCAAACTATCGCGTCAGAGACCGTGCAAGGAATGTCAGGATATTTGATGTCAGAGCATACTTCGAAAAAGACGAACTCTACAATCAAAGAACGTTTTTTGGTGGATCCGAAGAAAGCGGGAAAATATTTAAATGCAGAGTATATGACAAACAGCATGGAGTATGCAACTGTGACAATTTTAAAGAAATGAATGTTTCACAACGGTGGGAGAAAGCAAAACAACTTCATCTTTGCTATCGTTGCCTTGGATTTAACAATGTCGGAAAGTCATGCCGTCGAAGTAGACAATGCGGACACAATGGATGTGAAGAGCTGCATCATAGACTGTTACACAGAGATGCGCAAAAGAGCATGAAATCAAACGCTGCTGACAGTCCAGTTCAATCTCCTACGGAAGAGAAAGGGGTAACATATTTGTCAGCAAAAAGTCATACCAGTTCTGATTTAGTAGGGCTCCGAACAGTTCCGGTTATTATCGCAAATGGAAATCGGTCGATAACTGTAAACGCATTGCAAGATGACGCAAGTACAAAAACGTACATCAATAGTGACGTAGCGGCAGAACTCGGCTGTAAAGGTAGAACGGAAAAGGTCAAGGTCGATGTTCTGAATGGTCAAGTCGAGACTTTTGAAACTAGACCAGTTGAATTCGAAATAAGAAGTGTCAACGGAAGCGTAAAGATAAATGTAGCAGCATATACAGCTAACAAAGTAACAGGAGGCATGAAAGTTGTTGACTGGAACAAGTACCAAAGAAAATGGCCACATCTTCGTGGCGTAACATTTCCAAAAGCTACGACCAGACCTTTTGTTGACATCTTAATTGGACTTGATTGTGCAGATTTACATTATGCACTGGAAGAAAGAAGAGGTAGAGCAGGGGAGCCAATAGCGCGTCTTACTCCTCTTCGATGGACATGCATCGGTAATACGTGTTCAAATTTAACACAGGTCCTACAAACAAGTTATGCGCGAACATACTTTGTAAGAGACGTAACGGAAATCGAGAACCTAAACCTGACTCTTAAGAAATTCTGGGAAGTTGAAAGGGAAACAATTGAATCACCTGTCGTAAACATTGACGAGCAACAAGCACTTAAAGCAGTAAAACAGTCGTGCATATTCGAAAATCAGATGTATCGCGTCGCCATTCCATGGAAAAGCAACGAACCTGTTATGCCAAACAATTACAAAATGGCACTGAATATATTAGAGAACACAGAAAAAAGACTTAAACGATGTCCTCAGGTAGCTAAAGCATCGAACAATACGTAGAAAAGGGGTACGTGTCAAAAGTTCCGGATTCTGAAGTGTCCAATTCAAAATGGTTCCTACCTCATTATCCTGTTCTGAGACCAGATAAAGATACAACAAAAAACAGAATCGTGTTTGATTCTGCAGCAAAATTTGAAAACGTTTCACTAAATGATAAAATACACCAAGGCTTAAAGCTACAGCGCGATCTGTTTGACGTTTTGCTAAGATTCAGGAAGCATCCCGTTGCAGTAGTTTGCGACATAGCCGAGATGTATATCAGAATAGGCATCGATCACGCGGACAAGACATATCACAGATTCCTATGGAGGGGAATGAATCATAACCGTTGTCCCGATATCTACGAATTTGATAGAGTCGTGTTCGGTGTAAATTCATCACCTTTCCAAGCACAGTATGTCTTACAGCAACGCGCAAGGGAAAATCTCAGCGCATTTCCATTAGCTGCTGAAAACCACTCTCTAACCAATTCAACACGAGAGCGGTTTCATCCTGAGAGAGACATCAAGATTGGCGAAGTCATTCTTATCATTACTCCGGAAACGACGAGGGGAAACTGGCCACTAGGACGGATACTCGAGGTTTATCCAGGACAAAACGGTCGAGTGAGAGTTCTACAAATTCAGGTTGGAAGCAGCACCATGACGAGATCGGTGACAAAGCTATGCCCGTTAGAACTGGACAATTAATGATTAGAATATTGAAAAGAACATACAATTAATTTACGTATTCAATTCATTTTTAAAAAATGTGTTTTACAATATTTATCAAAATGTACTGTATTTTGATGGAGGGAAAATGGACATTAGATTTGAACGTTTAATTGGTACCAGCGGATTGGTTCCATGACGTGACGTCCATTTGTGACGTAATGTTAATGACGTGACGTCGTTACCTAGTGATGTACTGGCTTGACACAAGGATTGTATATATATTTTGGATCGTTAATAAATGCTCATACCAAAAGCGGGTATTTGGTTTTATATTGTTCCCACTATCGGGTAAATAGTAAATAACGGATTTCATATTATCGGGGCTAATTTTCAGTAAACAGCAAAATACGGAAATTCCCATTATCGGGGAAACTTCTTAACACTATACATGGAAATAATCGTCCATGAATTTGTTCAAGGTAAACTTGTCTGAACTACAACAGCAAGTTTGCGGAAGATGATATGATAGAAACTCAAAAATAACATTTATTAAACAAACTTATAAAATGCGGTTTAAATAGCTTTTAAAACGCACCAGAAACGTTCTAGGTATAAACAAATTTACGGGGGGGGGGGGGGGCATGCCCCTGAACCCCCCTGGAATGACCTAAGATACTGCCTCGGCTAAAATTTGGGTCTGGCTACGCCACTGCTATCGTTTACATTTATGCGATAAAAAAATTCTAGTTTTCCTGTTCGTCTTTGATCGAAGTTAAAATAATACCATACGATGGGTGTTTATATTTACGTAATATCTATCACACCAGTATCCTTTTAAACGAAATTCCCTAATTAGGTATACATGAATACAAAAAAAACTTTTCCGTAACAATTTACATATACAAAAGTATGACTATAAATCTGGTTATAGGTAATGTTAATAAACTTACCGACTTCGCATTTTTGGTTTGAAACAAAGAAATGATATTTCGTATTATTATTTCTGAAAACTTTGCAAAAACGATATTATGTATTACACGATTACATTACGTTTTAGAATGCTTTTGATGTAACAACAAGTTTTGTCAAGTGATGGTCATTGTGCACACACTGTTGTTTTGTAAATGATTTATATCCGTATTGAAGACATTTAATCTAAAATAAATAACGCACAATTGAAAATGATTAAAACTATTATTTATGTTTACGATATGTTATTTGTCTATATTTCAACATAGTTGGAAACGCCTCGTGGATACAGACTCGTGTAGTTTTCTGTACTTGTTAAATAAACCTATATATGTGTAATAGCTGTAATAACAAATAGTATCGTCTGAATATTTGATATATAGTATTTATCAGATGGAATAAATACGGTTTGCGATCACAAGTGACTTTTTGAAACTAAAGCGAACAATTTTTTTTGCGAACATAATCGATTTTGAAAACATAAGCACAAAATTAATAGTTACTTTAGTGAACATTATTAAATTTAGCAAACCTTATCAAAATCTCAACTCGAATACAAATACAAAATTAATGGCTGCTGCAAAAATTATGATCAGTCGGTTTAGTTTAAACAAAGAATGAGCATACTGAAAGCAGGCTTCTATGAAATTACCGCTGCAAGTCAAAATATACTTTCGTGTTTACCGATTGGGTTTAGATGTTATTGGTTGTCGCAGTGCAATTAAATATTTTACATATGGTATACGTTTCCATTGTGACTATCCATTGAAGTATTTTAGGCCAACAAATTGAATGTAAGGTCGTTTATATTAGACTGATAGCAACTATGTCCATGCCGTCAATACATAAATATCCATATCCAGGCCATGAAAATGCATTTAATGAACAATTAACCAGGAAATAATGGTCTTGAACTCATATTCATCTGATCGGAGTAGAGATGCAACATATTTACTCCAAAGGTCATGTCTTTCAAATTAATGCGATATAATAATTTATTTGAATAATAGAACGTTAAGATTGAACATTAAATAATTGTTTCTTGTATTCTTGTTCGTCTTATGGTGTTTATATGACTATATCATCTTATATACGGGTTATATGGTTAACACAGTTGCATGGTGCTTCTTTCGTATTTAGGGTTGAACACTAAGAAACTTAAGCTTTAAAGAGACCTTTTCACAGATTTTGGCATGCTTTGAAGTTTGTCATTACATGCTTTCAATTGATAAATATAAACAGTTAATCTAAACAGCTTCAGTATAAAACAAGAATACAATAAAATAAAATAAAATAAATAAATCTCAACTGGGCTCAAACCACTGATCCTTGGAGTAAACGTCTAGCGCTTAAACCACTTGGCCATCCATAAATATATATATTAAGACGTATTTTATACAATATATATAAGCAATCCTTGGCATGTCACACATATTTCCAAATTGTTATTGAAGTTATGATATTTGCATGCAAACAGTAAAAATGCACTTTTACCTTGCTCTAAAATATCCATAACATGCATCTTTTGAAGATTTCAAAACCAAAAAATTATAAAGCGTTAAAAACGGGAAACGTTTTAATACTTTGGGGGGGGGGGGGTTCTGTTGTAACCGTTTTATCTTTTCATTTTTTTTAATGTTGTCAATTTACCTAAATGTGAAAAGGTCTATTTAAATGTGCAGCTTCCATAAATTAAGGTATGGTAATAAACATGGTAATAAGGTTATTTAACTTACCGGCTTTTGTGGATGGTTCTGAAATACAGCAATTATATTACGCATTAATATTCATGAAATTTTTCCAAAACGATTTTCTAAGTTTTTCGCTTGCGAACAATAAATGTCAATAGTGGGGTTCTAAAAATCGGTTCTGCAAAAGTACAAATATTCACGAAATCACTCAAAAATCGAGGACTAAAGGACTAAATGAGACACTTTTAATTTTATCAATAGAATCCAATATTCTATCGAATGTGTTTTTTTTCATAGAGATTGCTTCTCGCACTGAATTCTGGGAGAATATAACATAAACCAATAAACAATTTTTATCTGATATCCCTACTTGATTTTTGTTAATCGATATCCACAAAAGATCATCTCAGTCTAGAATGAAATTATATCATCAGTGACTAAATTATTTCTAAAATAAATCATAATTCCCAGTGAGATTCCTTTGCTTTTTATAGTATTGTTTACTTGATGAAGCGCGCAATAGTCAAAACCGTCATTCTTGTAGTCAATGAAATCTTCCGATTATGTCTCTGTCAGCAGAACATTATCATTTTTTCATACTGCTTGTTATTCATTACTTTTTAGTTTATTTAAACGTTTAGTAATCAAACCCTGAACGTTTAGGAGCGAAACACGTAAGTTGACCTTCTCCTGCGTTCCCTATGCAACTGTGTATAAACTCTAAGCAAGCAAGCTAACATTTGGTGTTTGGACCTCTGTCAGAGAGACACTCGCCGGGTCCACAGAGGACGCGGGTATCGTTGGACGTGGTACGTCACCAGACTTTGTTTTTGAAGCTGACTGCGTCTTCACTGAACTAGCATGGCAATGCTGATAATTGTCGCCGCTAGAGAGCTGTTCGTACTTTTTGTACGTTGCGAGCGATTAGCCTGGATATGCGAGGAGTTTAAAGTAGTACTTGTATTTGTATTTGGTTTGATGGTCTGCGCTCTGGGCTTGTATCGGCTGATGAATGCACTCCCTGGCGGGTGCCATCGCTACGTGTTAGTGACCTTAGTTTGTGCGCATTAGAAGGCATATTTTCATTGACATAGTGTTACCTCGGTGACTGATAGGTATTAGTAGGTGCTTTAGATGAAGACGTTATCGGTAGGGATTGGGTACTTGGACACTCATTAATCGAGGATGAAAGAGATAACTAACTGTGAACTGCTGAAAACTGAAGTGAAAGGTACGAGAATTTGGCTACACTGAGCTTTGTCGTGAGTTAGACATTGAGAAATTGAACACCTGTATCTGATCATTTTGCCGAGAGACAAGAGGGTCAATACTACTTATATTGATTAACCTGTTTTTGCTCAGAATAGAGAACCAGTCTGGAAATTCATCTCGGATCATCTGCATCGTCAAGAACCAGCTTAGTAGGGTACACTTTTTGTTCTTTAGAGTTAGGATGTTTTGATTTAAGATCATGGAAATCTTGCCATAGAAGCGTACGTGCTAGACGAATTTCTAGCGGGAAGTCTCTATCTATAGAGTACCTTGTACCCTTTAATTTGTAGAAACTACTCATTGCGAGTTCAACGTCCGTAAAGTACCGAAAACAGATTGGCCTTGAATTATTTTGTTTTAATTTTCCGAATCGATGTGCTCTAACCATGTTCATATTGTCGCCATCAAGACTCAAACATTCACTCAATATCATACAGACTACGCTTAAGCAGTTTTCATTTTTCCTTTCACCAACACAAAAAAACAAACATTTTGTTTCTATTTTTTAGTCTCACTATCTATCGACCTATACGCTAATGTTTTTTTCAGAAGTACATTTTGTGTATTTACAACGGTGTTGACTTCATTTAATTTCTTGTTGATATGTATGATGTTTTCAATTTTAGAGGCAAGTAGTGTTTGAGTATGACTAGTATCTGCGTTTATAGATTTCAATCCATCATATATTAACGACAGTGATTTACTCAATTAGTTCATGTCCACAACAATTGTCGGATATTTGCCTGTATTTCGCTAGCGCCAGTTTTCCATTTCCGGGCGACCTTCATCGGGACTGTCATCAAAAGCATACATGCTCGTTGCCATAGTAAATCGAATGAAAGCAGTTTAACGGTAGTGATTTCAGCGGATTAAATCCAGTATCATTGTACAGTACGATATATTCCCGATAATTGGATGGGATTAGCTTGTACTAGCACAACTGATAATCGGTGCTCGGAATTCACGATGCTAAATTCACACACGAATTTTACAAATGGTACAAATGTATCACAGAAATTGTCAAATATTCTTCGATAACCCAGTAATATTGATATTAATCAAAGTACTGACAGTACTGGTGTGACGATGGTTTTCAAGAGGATGGATATAAAAGCATCAATTTAAGTTTTTCTACATCACCACAATTGTGTATGTGGGTACGACAATTTTGGGTACGAACAAATTATTCCAAATTTGGGAATGAACAAAAATTGGGTACGAAAAAAAATTGGGTGCGAAAAAAAATGTTGGGTACGAAAACAAATTAGGGTACGAAAAAGAAAATGGGTACGAACAATGTGGGTACGAAACAAAATTGTGGGAACGGGGATATAGTTCCGCTGGAGAACTTGACCGATTCAGCAAAACTGGGAGGCGGGTTACATTCTCTTTAAAATCTAAAAATAAATACATTGGAATTTTTTCCAGCGTCCCAGCGTTTGAAGTTCCACATGGCAGTTTCGTGTCTGGTTCCTGTCCCGAATATCTCGATAAATTTGAAAGAGGACGGTAACCAAGCCACCGTTACCTTTGTCAATGATAATCAGCGAAGTATGCCGATTGAGAAAATTTAGCTAACTCAATCGGACTGGCTCGGTATTTTACCTAGGTCGCCATTGTGAATAATTTGTTCATGGTATGATAGCTTAGACGAGCTGCTTCGCTAAAGCAGCATCGTTAAACATGCACTTATTTGTAAATATGTCCAGTTTTAACCACTTTACTCCCACAAACGTGACTTTACAGACTCACCACATCACTTTATATGTTCTCGCAGAAAGCAAACAATAAACTTCTTCGCGAGCTGTAACGCGTGTGAATATATAAAAATGGTCTCATGGTGTCTGTCAATTTCACAAACTTAGACATGTATTTTTAACTTGTACTTACTCTTTATCCGAACACTAACGCAATACAAACGGCAATCGTATTAAATCTTAACACCATCGTTATGTGTTAGCGCCGTGTAATCGTTTCCACATGAGTCCCTTTCCCTATCGTAAAATAAGATATTTGATGATGCCTTTATCTTCCAATCTTATCAATCGTTTGACCTAGACTTCTTCTGATAATTCGTGTAGTGGAAAAATAACACGCTAATCAAATTAGGCACATTTATAAAATTTAAGGAATATTACTGCATTTGTTAAGTGTAGATAAAGAAATTAAATTGCTGAACATACATATAGAACTGAGATTTTTGTCCAAAGAAAAAATTGTTCAAATAAATTATATATCTCACGTATCCCTCCGTGAGGTGCGTAAAGTTTGCAATATGAACGACAATCTAAGATCAGCATTCATATAATAAGCTTATGAACATCATTCTTGCTTTGGGAAAAAAAACATGATCCGAGAAAATCATTCTAGAATAAAATTTTGGCCAAAACTGATATCGACATCAAAAAGCGTATTACGATTATAGAGCTAGTGCGATCGTCTTGCTAACTCTCAAATCGAAATTCATACACGAAACGCTAGTAACGAGCGAGGTTGAATGTCGAGCCAGCATTGAAATTTACTTTCAAAGAGAATCGCGCATATCGAGCTGGTAAAAGTGTTGTGCAAGGTCTTATAATAACGTTTAAACTTGAACCGCAAATACCGAGCTATGTTGAATTTGAATTGAGAGCCTTCAATAACATCCTCATTCATATGCAAATCGCGAATATTGCGCTAAGACTGTTTTCAATATTTAAACAAAAACGTAACAATCGAATAAGTTTAATTTCGATCCAGCGCTGACATCGACATTCAAATTTGAAACGCGAATATCGAGGTGGTACATATATCATGCTAGGTGTGATATCAAATTTTAAGTAAGATTCGCGAATAAGATCAATTTCGAGCATGCTTTGACATCAACATTCAAAGGTGATGAAAATGTCAAACTGATGAGGATATCGGGCGGGCTTTGAAATAAATATACAAAGCCAAACGTAAATAACCGAGTTTTGCATATATCAAGCTATATTGAAATCACGATCTTCTAGGCTTAAATGCAAGCACGCAAGAACATCCGCTTTCAAACGCGAACCGCGAATATCGAGCTGGTGAGATTTCGTTATTGCTCTAAGATAGAAATTCATTTGTCGACATAAACAAATAGAGCTTGACACACGAAATTCAAAGTAAAGCGCGCCATGTAGAATTTTCGGACAATCTTGTCAGAGTTCTCCGTGGCTAAATTTGCACTGTTATTTAAGCCAAATTGTTCATGCTTCTTTCATATTCTACTTAATAAGTAATTTTAAATGAAAAGTTTGATCCATAGTTTACTTAATGTTTGTAAAGGCAGCTTACGTACAGACTATTCTTTGTAATGAAAAGTAAAATGAATGTAATTGTCTGGACTTGTTAAACGTGAAAAAACTTACATTAATTGTATGACAACGTCTTTAAATGTTTTGTTCACAAATGTAGATTTTAGTTTACATATTTCTCTATAATTTCTAACGATTATCAGCTTTAAATATGTTTTCGCGCTCATTAGATGACTTAACTCTATATTTCGATGTGATACGAGATCTCTTTTCGAGGAAGCACACACGCCGACATGCAAAACCAAGCGTGAATATCGAGCTGGTACAATTATTGTCCTTGCACTTAGACCAAACTTTCATAACGACTAAAAATCATACATCTCCATTCACAATATTCAAAGTGAAGCGCAACCTTATATAATTTCCAGTCATTTTTGTCAGAGTTCTCCCCAGCTAAATCGTATTCTTAATAAAGCAAACATGTACATGTTTATTAAAGGTCTTCATATTTTGGGCATATTGTTTGAGTTTTATTCCGCACATTTTGTAGACAAACATATTATTTTTTATTCAAAATTCGATATTATGTGGACTTTATCTAATATGGTAAATAAAAGTATTCCTATGTTGTTTCCACTTTCATAATCTAATGCATGTGAATAAATTAACATGCATAGCCTTGATTCGATAATAAAGAAAGAACGAGTACTCTGACTTCATATAAAATACGATCTGTGTCTAAGATCATAGAGCATATAAAATACCAAACAAGAGCGTTCATAATCATATGTTTCTGTCTAGATTTTAATTGAAACACATAGATGTGAAGACCTAAAGGAAGTCCGCAAACATCTTCATCTTTTCAAGCAAATAAGTAATTCCTAGTTTCAAACATCAAGCTTAATTTTGTATAAATTACAAGAGGCTCATATAGATTGATTTAATCATATATAGATATAACAGTACGTTACTTACCCGTGGGCGATCACAAACCTGAAATACACAAATGATAAGCCATATTTAAATATAGCAAAATATTTCGATAAGATAAGAAGCATTTTTGTTACTGTTTATAACAAACGATTCATGTTTTCAAAGGAAATCCCGTTGTATTATTTTTCACAAGAGGGACATAATACATAAACATACGGGTTTTATGAGAATATTTAAATCGTCTAAATGTGTATTGGATTTGTGTTATATTACATTCATCAATAAAAACAAAGCATTGTTTAATTTGCACGAAATACATCATATGTGAACCTGTCTTAAATCTTAAACATATCATTTCCGGACTATATATTTAGAAACAATTTCCAACAGTTTATTAAGGATATTGAGAGATGAATTCACACTTACTTAACTTTCATTCTTTGTGTCTAAAAAACGTTAACATTTCAAAGAAACGCAGTTAATCGATATTCTCAGAGTAAGATATCGTGTGTACTACTGTTAAGTGTTTAAATTAACAGACACGTTTAATTATTGCACATATAGTTTCAATCATGTATCTCTTTATACACTTAGATTCACATATTATGAATAGATAACTTTTCTCCACCCAAATACTTACGCTTTGATAATAGCCTTTCGTTTTATTATGTACAGGGAGAAGAAATAAAAGTGTACTTGAAAATGCACATTTAATATAATTTACGTTACTGCATTGGTAAAACATTGAAAGCCTAGGCTTTTATTTTCCTTTTCAAATTACTCTGTAGCTGCAACATATATTTAAGGGACCGTCAACCAGATTGACGAAAAAAAAAGAATTTTAAAATACCGTACTTTTTGACAATTATTAGTTTATATTGATTAAAATATCACGACTGGTATATCACATTACTTGAAAAAGCTTGTTAAGTTTTCATACTGTCAGTATATTCGGTTAAAATTTTACTGGGGATGTGTACCAGGTAACTACTAGTTAACTATAAATAACGCAAGAAGATTGATCATCATCGTCACGTGGTAAACCCAGGAATGCAAATTGTGCATTGTTTATATTATAAATATACAATGATCAATCTACTTGCGTTATTTATAGTGTGTTTATCTTTATGAAACCTAATTTCGCGATATACTTTCGATTTCACATCGCAAAATTTTATTACCGAATATACTGAAAATATGAACTTTATATCAAATATTTACTTCACTTGCGATCATAGAAACACATATATTCACACGTTATTCATGAATTTTACCAATCGTGATCAATCACCAACATAACGAATACTTTCGTTTGAATATAAATAGTCATTTTCACGACAGCAAGTGATAAAATCCCTTTCATTTCATAATACTTTTTAATTAGTACAGATTATCGCAAATGTATTAGTTAATAATTATAGTGAGCATAACAGAACTTTTAAAAAATAATCACTTACCCAACCTGGGTACAAACAAGTAAAGGGTCAGTTGAAACTTAATGTAAATATTTTATTTGACCTTACCTTGACTTCATAATCAGGACTTGATTATTTGCGATGTTAACGGACTGGTTATAATGATAATTTGACATTGCAATTATAGTCAACAAATGGTTCATAAAATTATGTTCTAATTTGAATTGTTTTTTTTTAAACATATTTTATTTTACATAAATCATTCAAACTAAAGTTAATGGGAAATGTTTTATTTCAATTATAATTGTATCAAAGTGTGTTGTTTTTTAGATATCGTATGATATTGCTATGTACATGTAGTGTATATTTCTTGATAATTTTCTGAAAGTCATTTGCATGTATAGCAAAGTGAACTTATAATACATTTGTGTATTTACTTTATAATCGGGAACCAGCTCATATCTGTCAGTCCTGTTGAAATTTACGCTGCATATTTCAAAATAGGTTTGTGTTACCAATCTGGTTTTAATTTTATTGATTGTCGCAGTACAATGAACATTTTAAATATGGTAAGTATCACTTTCTCATCTTTGCCTGTCCCTATTAGGAAAATTATTTACAGATTACTTTATTCAACACTTAAATACTTTAAAATGGAAATGTACAGTTAATATTATATTGATATCATTTGTAATTTTTAATCACAACTCAAATACAAATATTCAATTGCTTAACGTGCATTGGAAGCCAATTATTTAAATCATGTTTAATTAATTTTAAACGCGATTAATGTAAAGCTTAATATATTTACCCGTCACTTCAAAGGTATTATTATTTAGTTATGTATGCTTAAATTTGATACCTGTATTCGCATTTGCCATTGAACAGATACAAATATCGTGCTAGCGCTGATATTACAATTCAACCATGAATCGAGAGTATTGAGCAAGTTTTAATCTCCAGTATGCGCTGACTTCTACACATAAATATTGAGCTGGTAAGAATATCATGCCTGATATTAGGTCGAAACTTAAAAAAGGCAGTTGTGTATGCCAAAATGTTCATGTACCATTACAGATCTTCTCCCTTATGATATTATGATATTGCGAATGAATCTTGTTTAACAAATGTTGAAGATGGACAGATTATAATTATAGCGAATTGGCTAATTTGTGAATATCGTCCAATTTTTGGCAATTCACGTACTACGACCATGCTGATTTATAGCTAAATAAACTTCAGCCAACAGTTTATATAGTATTGACAGACATGTACGCTGAAGCAAACCCCATATCGAAAGTCAACCAGAGTCGTAACATATTTATGTCACGCTATAAATCAAAGACATTTCATTTTCTTGGATACATTTTTACATATATTGGTAAATGAATGTAAATTACTGCATCGGGGCATATTTTAAGGTTCAAATGTTTCAAATGCATCTTAAAATAGATGAAAGTAACTCTCATCAGCCTGAAATTCATAATTTTGACGCCATTGTCGCTTTGTCACGTGACCAGTTTTCATTCGGATACTTTCGGATCAACCATGACATTTTTTGCTGAAATTGTAAACATTACTTTCGTTTCCTGAAATCTATTATTTGTGATTAACAACTAACGTCTGGTGGATTAAAAGACTGATTTCATAGTGAATCAAGTAATTTTAAATAATTTTAACTTTGAGTTTGTACACTACAATTTGTTTACAAAACAAACAAGACTATCTTAAAATACCGGGAAAAGTCATTCTGAATTCGAAAACACTTGAGCACACGATAAAATGTCTGTTACTAAACATAGAAATAACGTAAAATGACCATAAAACCTCGGGAGATTCACATTTCAAAAATGTCTGTCGCATCGCAGAAAAGATAAATTTCAAATGTTTAAGATAGTATTTTGTGAAAGAATATATCAGTTAAATGTGAAAATGTCAATCTGTCCGATCAAGTGGTTGATTTGGGCCAATAACTGCATTTAAAAGCTGTTTTGGACCGGTCTTTGTTAACCGTCAACTTTTTTGGAATTTCTGGCTAACTCACCAAACGGGGTTGGTCCATAACTTTAAAGTCGCGCCAGTCAAAAATCATAAAAAGCGATATTTAAAGTTATGGTAGCCAGAACTAGTTGATTAAACTTGCCTGATCTCATTTGTTTCAGTGCCGGTTTTCTACAAAAATATATATTTTGTATTTTATATTTAAGTGTTAAAAGAGAGACGTTTAAAAGCAAAATACTATAATATAAGATAATTGTATTTGTTTTAAACTATCATGTGTATTTACGGTATTTAAATTAGTGTGTTTATTTCTCTATCGCTGACCTGTTAACCTGTCATTCATTATTTAGTATTAGTAAATTAGAAAATTCCTAAGCAGATGGTTTATTTGACATGTACTTTCCTGACACATAAATTGTATTGAAAACACCTTTGTTGTCAACATTTTGTACCAATGTCTTTAGTATACACAATAAAATAAGTATAATAATGTTTATCCTTCAAAGCATATTGAAATGAAGCCACACGGGGCTCAGTCAATTTAATAATGCCATTATATTTGTTCGCTCAATTTCATGCGAAACACAAATGTAAGGCTTTACCAATATATTTACAAACAAATGCTCTTTCTTTAAATTAACGTAACTGAATAGCAATAGAAAATGTTGTCCTCTCTTTAAAACGAGTTCAAATGGAGGTTTTGTCGTATAGTTTAAAGTATGCATCTCATTAATAGATGCTTTTGCTTTGAACTGAACAATCAATTGAATGTAATTTGGAATGTAAACGATTTTATGTCTATATAAGTTTTATATTGAATTTTTCATACAAAAATTAGGATGTAAATAAAAATTAATAATGTTAAATATATAGTATTTTGTGTGAGCCTTCAGTGGCAGAGCAAATACTTATTTAACGCGTTGCCAGGGAAACATACACATTTAACGTCGTGGATATGCAAGTCGTGTTTTTGTTTTACTGTACTTGTGAAATAAAATTTGATTATCTTACAAAAGCCAGGAAAAAAGTATATATGTTTAATATACCCATTAACATCGTCTGAATTTAAGTATTTATTAAATGGAATCGTAAATAATGTTTGCGATTAAAAGTAAAACGAAATATTTGTATATATACAATGGGTGTGCTCCTCTGGATCATCGACTTATTTGACTATTAAAGGAGTCTTTTGCCTGGGTAGAACCAGTACTTGGTATCTTTGGGGTGATCTTAAGAACGCTCACACAATGTGAATCGAACCTGTGACCTTCCGATCGCTATGCAGACAACATATCTACAACGCCACGGCGACCAATCTAATCGAAGAAAAGCGACACAATAATTACTCTAGATAACTATCGTACAAAAATATCGGCAATTTTGTTTCTTGAATGTCTGTTTGTATTTGATCAAAGTGTAAATATTGAAATACACACGGTAACATTTTAACGTATTTTCTATTTCACCGGTTCCCTTGTTAACGAAGTTGAATGGTGCTACTTTACTTTACTTTACTCACTTTACTTAAGGTAAAATTAATACAAAAATAAAGGCTTAACGGAGCAATTAACTTACATTAAAGTATGTTTGAATATCTGGAAATAGGTCATGTTAATTAACTTGTTTTGGGTTTGAAACACAGATGTAATAGTTCGTTCTAATATTTAAAAAAAAACGTCGCAAAGACGATATCGTTTTTACGCGATTTTCATTACATTTTAGCCTGCTTTTGATGTAACAACTAGATTTTCGAGTTATGTTCACTGTGCACACAATGTTATTTTTGTACATGTATATGATTCGAATCCTTATTGAAGATATTCAATCTAAAAGAAAATACACACAATTTAGAATGTTTAAAATTATTATTAATGTTTAATATATATTATATTTATCTATTTCAACATAATTTGATACGCCTCGTGGATACTCAACTCGTGTATTTTTTATGTACTTGCTTTGATCATTCAACAAAAGCAACGCTAAACCTACATATTTTTAAAAGCTTTGATAACAAATTATATCGTCCGAGTATTAGTAATAATCAAATTGAATAACCTCTTTTTACGATAACAAGTGATAAGGAATATTTGTTTTCGTTTACATTTTTAAGTAAGTGAACAAATATTTTTTGCGAACATAATCGAATTTGAAAACATAAATTCAAGCTTAAAACTTTCTTTATTAAATATGATCAAGTTGAGCAATTCTTATCCAAGTCTTAACTCGGATTCAAATATACAATTAATGGTTGACAAAAAATTATGATAAGTCGGGATAGTTGAAAACGAAGTATTGTTTCACAGTGATGCCTGGCTTGTTTGTAGTATTAACGGACTGGTTGTGATGATGATAAGAGTTCGATGTTAAAGTCGGAACATATTGTATGCGTTAAAACTTTGCAACTTTTAAAGAGCATACCTTACTGACAATAATTTACATGAAACAATTATTATTATTTAGAAAAAGAGTCAGTCGCACAATGATTTGTGTATGTTCTTTATGTCCATCATTCTTCATTTAATGAGTGTGTTAGCTACAATTGTAAGTTTTTAAGATTCTTTCCATAACAAGTTTTGTATTCTTGTCTAATGTGCTTTGTATTAGGTATAATTATTTATTATTAATAATTTATATTATGTTTCTATCATACTTGTATTGTATAATATGATTATAAAGGATAAACAAACTGCATTCTATAAAAATAATACTGCAAATGAAACAAATAGAGTTTTGTTTACCGATGCGGTGTAAATGGTATTGGTTATCACAATGCAATTAGCACTTTTGAATATGGTATACGTTTTCTTTATGACTATCCATAAAATTATTTCGGACAAACAATAAAAAGCATAAATAATTAAACTTTTTAATAGTTTCATCAAATGGAATGTAAGCTCGAATATATTAGATCTAAAGCAACTTGCCGTCATTACATAAATATCTATATCCATTCCCTGGAAATGCATTTAATAAAAACAAATAAACCAAGAAATAATGGTCTTGAACTCATATTGATCTGATCGAAGTAGAGATGCAACATTTTTACTCAAAACGTCATATCTTTGAAATTAATGCAATATAATAATTATATCGCATACATTTGAATAATAGTACGTTAAGAGCAAACATTAAGTGTTTCTTGTATTCTTGTTCGTCATTGTTAGAAGTTAAAATATTGCAGTAAGCAAAAGCATAAACCTCTCATGGTGTTTATATTTTTAAGTATCTTATACACCGGTAACTTGGTTAACACAGTAGCATGGTACTTCTTTCGTATTTAGGATTGAACGACTAAGAAAATAAAGCATTTAAGATACCTTTTAACAGATTGTGGCATGATTGGAAGCTAGTCGTAACATGTTTAAGATTGATGAATATATACAGTTTAGCTAAAGAGCTCCAGTAGTAAACAAGAATAAAATAAAGAAAGAAAATATGTTATCAACTGTGCTCGAACCTCTGATCGATGGAGTAAATGTCAAGCGCTTAAACCACTCGGCCATATAGTTTAAAATGATATATTTTAATACATAATTAATAGTATATATAACCAATCCTCGTCGTGTAAAAACATAAAGGTAACATCAGAAACCTCCAAAAAATAATATTCAGGTTTTGTTATCGTCAAAAGATGCGTTTAAGTGATTTTTTACATCATAGTAAGTGTCCAGTATTACTGTTTCCTTGCAAATATCATAACTACAATAATACTTTGCAAACCTTTTTTTTCAAGTTTGTCAATTTACCCAAACATATCAAGGTCCCTTTAATTGGCAGTTGACATACATGAATATCTGGTAATAAGTAAGGTTATTTAACTTACCTTCTCAACTGCCATCTGAGATACAGCAATTATACTACGTATTAAAATTTGTGAAACATTTCCAACGAACGATATCATAAGTTGTTCTCTTGCGAACAACAAATGTTAATACTGGGGTTCTGAAAATCGGTCTGCAAAAGTACTACTTTTCACCAAATCACTCAAAAATCGAGGATTGAAGACAAACTAGCGTATCTGTTTAGTTCATCCTTTGAGATACAAGAGTTTAGCTCTCAATCCGCATCTGCGCCGAGAGAGACTGCGCGGAAGAGTATATTTTACATAACTGTTTTGCATAATGAAAATAGTCCACTATGTGCTTCGTTATAATCGCGTAACACAGTCAACTTAAAGCCACAAACATTATTTTGCATATTAAATTTAAGTATAAATAAGAAACATATTTTATCTATGTCCATTAAAATATATCTGGTGGTTACAATGTATAAATCCGTCTTTTTGCACTTTAAAATGTAAAAATAATCGCGATTGTCGAAATGGACGTATACGTCAAGAAATCCTACTTTCGGTTTTAAAAGCAATACCGTTTGAATATTAATACATTACTTGCTAACTAGGCTATATATTTAATTTTATCTATGCCAATTAGAATTTATCTGGTGGCTACAAGGTAGAAAAACGTCTTGTTTGCGCGTTAAAACTTAAACGTAATCGCGTTTGTGGAAATGAATGGACGTATACGTCTATAAATCCTACGGTTTTAAAAGCGGTACCGTTTGAAAAATAATAAATTACTGGCTAACTAGGCTATAGATTTAATGACAATTTTGCACACTTTCAAATTGCATCTATATGTATTGATTAAAATGTATTTTATTTCAAAGTCAGAGGCAAGGTGTGTGGCTTTAAAGGTCACAAGGGCAGGTCAGCCAATGATGCATTAACGAAAACACAGTGGGGCATATAAATGAGCTCTGATATTCACGCCTACATGCGCGCAGCTCAGCAGCTGAGTCTTTTAATTAACAACATAAATAACAGTCGATTCCTTATCAGATCAACGGAAGAAAAACGGAAAAACCCTTTAACAGTTTACTAAGTGATCAAAAGAACAATTATTTAATTATATAAAGAAAATCAAAAATATTTTTTTTAACTGTTTAATTTTATATGCATATAAATTACCTTTCATTATTGTTTCGTTATGATACGTAATATACTGTAAATTGAGAAAATCATTATTGTTGGAAATAATTCATACATGTTCGCTTAAACTCAACAGAAAACACCAAAAAGGTTTGTTATGATGATCATTTTCGATATCATTGTGTTTGACATATGGTTTTAATAATACTTATATTCATATTAAAACCAGCTTTTCGCATAAATGGCAAACTTCGCATTTTGACTCGGTACTCGGTCACTAAATATACCAGGGAAGACATAGTTGAGTATCGAGAAACGTCAATAACACAGAATTGCTTCCAAGATGCGAAAACGAAAACTATCAAAATAGTATAGAGTCATGATACGACGGAATTATCTAACAACAAATATGTGCCGTACTCGTTTAGTCGGTATGGTAATCCTTCTTCAAAGGCTGAATAGGCTACCGAAATTTGCCATTTTACTATGAATAACACAATTTTAAGTTCCATTTTCTATCGTAAAGTATTGTGCATAGATGTTCAAAATTATAAGTAGCAAGGATATTTAGTAAAGATCCGAGTCATGAGAAAAAGGGTCTTATTCCATATGCGGACAGCATAGCTAAAGCCAACACATCTCGCCGTCTAGTAAGGTGATACCTTATGAGACTAAGATAACTTGCGTGATTTCTGTGGACAGCGCAGCTTATGACCAGATTGTGCAATTGCGCAGACTTGGATAAAGCTTAGCTAGCCGAAACGTCATAAGACACATTTTCGCAGAATGCGGCTGTTAAAGTGTGATTTAAATGTGTCAACATAAAAATGCGTTATAATCAAATATTAAAATACCGAATATAATGATGGTGAAAGAAATTACGTATAAATATCCATAAGAGGACAACAATAATGTGATCCCCCAAAGTATTTTTTTCCAACCGTTGTTCGTGGATCACTTTATAACACACATTTCATGCGGTGAATTTGCGACTTACAAGTGACAAAAACAACAAATTAAAATTGTGTTTTAAATTTAAATATTTACTTAAATTTAAGTCAGGATATACATCGAATATATTTTGTTAAGATATTTCTTGTTTAAACTAAGCTTCATCTTTGTAATCATAAGTGGAACTTGTGTGAATCCTGAAAAACAAAATTGTATAGATTATGAATTAAATGTGATTTCCCTCCTTGATGTGTTTTTGTAAAATATCACCACTGAAGACAATTAAACGTAAATTACATTGGTGTTTGCACTTTTCATTGCCGTTCAAGTTGACTACGTTAAAGAGTGTATGTATAAGAGTGATCTACTTACATAATCATGTATGTTGCTCTGAAATACAGAAATGATAAACAGTATTATAAATTATCAAGATATTGCAATACGAACGCATTGTTTAGAAACAATGTATGTGCTAACGGAAAAAGTATATACCAGTATAGATCTTTAGATGTATATACATATACCTGAAGTTTCTTAGTTATACCATTACGCATATTTTAATGTCTTCACCTGACACCTTGATATGTCCAGCTACATTTTACAAAATAAAGTCCAAATCTGTTATTCCGTTTTCACATTCACTGCTTTTAAATATCAAATGAATGATCTTTCAAATTTATATCGCTCATATCTTGAAAAAGTATTTCAAAATGTTTGCTTTGCATAATAATGAATAATAATGTTTTATTCCAGCTAGTGCAGATAATTTTAAACTTAGATGTATTACCGTAGTTTTTATCAAACATGATTATAACACTTTCTTACAGTTTTATCAAATGGAACGTAAGCTCGTATATATTAGACTTATAGCAACTGTGTTCATGCCGTCAATACATACATATCCATATCCAGTCTCTAAAATTCCATTTAAAAAATAACAGGGAATAATTGTCCGGAACACATACTAATTTTCTTCTTGCATCAATTGCATGGCTTCCCTGGAGCAGCGACGCAATTTGACTACTCAACGAGTCTTAGGCCTGACTAGAACCAGTACTTGGTTTCTTTTGGGGAAATCTAAAGAACGCTCATACAGTTTGGATCGAACCCGTTACCTCCCGATCGCTTAGCAAATACCATATCTACTACGCCACGGCGACCAATCTGATCGAAGTAAAGCCACACAATACTTTAAATGTACTATCCATCGTTGATGGGAAAATTCGCACCCCCTCCCATTTCAAAACCATGGCTACGGGCTTGTAAGAGAACTGTATTTGTTTTCAACTATCATTTGTGTTTACGGTATTAAAATTAGTATGTTAATTTCTCTTTCGCTGACCTTTCAACCTGTCATTTATTATTTCCTATAAGATAATTGTTCATTAGAAAATCCATAAGCAGATAGTATATTTGACATGTACTATCTCGGAAAGATAAATTGTATTAAATACTAATTTGGTGTCAACGTTTTGTACAAACTGAATAGTTGAACATTTTATTTTCGTTAATGTCTTAAGTATACACAATAAAAGTGGGGATAATGATGTTGAGCCTTCAGAGCATATTCAAATGAAGCAATGCAGGGCACAGTCAATTTAAGTAATGTCGTTATCTTTGTTTTGCTCAATTTCATGCGAATCAACAAATTAAGGCATTACAAAGATATTTACAAACAAAGGCTATTTTTATAAAGTAAACGTAACTAAATAGCAATAGAAAATGTCGTCCGCTTGATTACATGAGTTCGGATGGAGGTATTGAATTAGAGTTTAAAGTAGATATCTCATTTGTAGATTTTTCTTTGAACTGAACAATCAATTGAATTTGATTACATGAGTTCGGATGGAGGTATTGAATTAGAGTTTAAAGTAGATATCTCATTTGTAGATTTTTCTTTGAACTGAACAATCAATTGAATTTGATTTGGAATGTTAACGTTTTTTAATGCTTAAATAAGTTTTATATTGAATTTTTCATAAAAAACAATTAGGATGTAAAAAAAAAAAATTAATAACCTTAAATAAATAAATATTTATCTGTATTTCGACATAAAGAGACGTTGTGTGGCTTTTGCTGGCAGCTCGAATACTTATTTGGCACGTTGCCAGGGAAACATACATTTTTATACTGGTGGATATGGCAATATTGTCTTTGTTTTACTGTAGTATCTAACAAAAGCAAAACAAAACATATATATGTTTAATATTACCATTAATATCGTCTGAATTTCAGTATTTATTTAATGGAATAAATACTATTTACGATTTCAAGTGATAAGATATATTTGTTTTTGGAAACTTGTTTGATTACAATCATGATTTTTTTAACATAATTGAGAAATCACGCACCTTTGGCAAACCTTATTCAAAAGTCAAATTGGCTTCACATTTAAAGTCAAGATTTATTTAAAAAATACGACTAGTCAAGTTAGCGGCAAACCAAGTATTGTTTTATACTAATGGCTTGCTTGTTGTTAACGTTATCGTTTCCTTTACTGCCGTTTAAGATTCGTAAGCCCGACTGTATGCACATATCAATTAACACATTTTAATTGTTATTGACAAACTTGTTTTGTAAAAATCTAGGTAAAGCTATATCAATATCGTTATCATCGGGTAAATGTAAATAATCTAAATCAACATCGTTAGTGACAAAATCTGGCATAGCAGGTGTACGACTGTTAAAATTACCACACAGTATTAATTGGTAACTAAATGTGACACTTAATTTTATCAATAGAATCCAATATTCTATCGAATGTTTTTTTTTCATATCGATTGCTTCTCACACTGAATTCTGGGAGAATATAACATAAACCAATAAACAAATCATCTGATATCCCTACTTGATTTTTGTTAATCCATTTCCACAAAAGATCATCTCAGTCTAGAATAAAGTTATATCATCAGTGACTAAATTATTTCTAAAATAAATCATAATTCCCAGTGAGCTTCCTTTGATATTTATAATAGTCTTTACATGGTGAAGCGCGCAATAGTCAAACCGTCATTCTTGTAGTCAATGAAATCCTCCGATCATGTCTCTGTCAGCAGAACATTATCATTTTTATTGAAAACTGCTTGTTATTCACTACTTTTTAGTTTATTTGAACGTTTGGTAATCAAACCCTGAACGTTTAGGAGCGAAACACGTAAGTTGAACTTCTCCTACGTCCCCTATGCAACTGGGTATAAACTCTGAGCAAGCAAGCTAACATTTGGTGCATAATACGCCCATGATGAGATTATGAACTAAAAATAGCTGACAACTGTATTGTTATAATAACACATGCGATGTCTGAAACTATTTTGAAAAAGCTAGTTTTATTGTTCATTTTAACCAACCGAAGGTTTTGGTAATTTACGTACTAAGACCATGCTGTTTTAACTTGCCTGATATTTTAGAGCCGGTTTTCTTAATAAAGTAACTTTTTCTCATATTTTAGTGATAACAGGAAACGTTTAAAAGCAAAATATTGTAACGAGGCGAGCGGTTCTTTCTTTCATTAAGTTGTATTTAAACATTTTAAATAAAATGGACTCTGTTAAAATAAACTGAAGATAATAGCCTGAGTCATTTAATAATTCTCAAATAATACTTATAATAAACCACCAAACAAAGTTCAATAAATTTTTATTCTTAACTAACTTTTTATTCTTAACTAATTTGCATCAAGAATACAACATCAATTCCTTCAACGATTTATCATAAAAAATACAATTCTTAAAGTCACATTACAATGCTCAACCAGTCTCAATAAAATGTACGATAAGATATCCCTACGCCTTAATCTTAAATCTTATTCAAAGCTCAATTGTATTCAAAAATATTTATAGTGTAGCTATTTAACTTACTTTTCATTTAAAATGCTTAAAAATGATATTTCTCAGAGAAAAATCTATTAATGAGAATGTGCCTTTAATTCCAAAAAAAAATCAAAGTCCCTGACTGTGAAAGAAACAGAGCTTATATATTCAGGCTCCGAGCAGGTCCGAGCCTTGCGCGGTCTTAACATTAATCCGAGCAACAACTCAACCGCGCACCATCCGCGCATGTTCCGAGCGTAACCGACCACCTCAAAATAAACAGAGTTACCGCCTAAAGTTTAAACAATAAAAACTTCATTAAATTGACTGGAAATGTTTGTTTAAGTATAATAATAAGGTTTAGAACATATAAATGCACATGACTATAATTATTTGATAAAAATCAAACCTCCGCATGATGAAGAAAATGTACTGCGAAAATGAAAGATTAAACCGTCTGCTGACAAGTTTGAGAGAGGTCGTCAATGTACGCTACCCATAATTCAACAAAAAGGTAAAAAATCACTTCCTTTAAATATGGCGTCTATCCAAACATGTGATTGTAGTGACCAACAAAAATGGTTTTTACATGGATATGAACCATACAAATGGTAAATAACGCATAGTAGATATTGATAATAGGATGTTTAGTTTTAAATAGCGTTTAGAGTTTATTTGATAATACAGTAGACAATAAATCCATGAGTATACATGAAATGTCAATACAATATACATAAAACAAAGTCACAGGTCATTCAAATTATAAACATCACACATAAAGATCGGTACATTGTCCAAAAAACAATTAAAAAATAAATAAATATTGGGTATTGGGTATTTTAGAAAAGACAATATATAGCGAGAATCGGTGAATAAATATATACCAACAACCAACACTAATCAAAATATGTATTATACGGGTTAATACAATGTGAACCTGGCGTTAAGGTATAGTAGGACCTGAATATTTACGAACACAGCGGTTTCGTAGTTATAACATTACTCATTTTCACGCATAGTTTTCGTTAACAACTTTTTTAAGCGTTACAATTAATGCATATCGAAAGAAATAGATAATCCAAAAATGAGAGGTCGTGTTAAGTGTTTTTATCACATTACAAGCAGAAAGAGTGACCGTTTAAATAGAAAAAGTCTTGTTTTAGAATTGCATCCTTCGAGAATTTGTCAAGTCAATGTGTTCATTTGCTTAAGTTGATGCAAAGCATGAATTATATTTATGTCTTACAAAGACAGTATTCTTTTTTAACATCAAAGTTACAAAGATATAAACAATAAAAAGCTTGGAAATCCAGAGTTATATAAATGTTATTATTATCGTTCATCACCTGGAATCATGGTTATGTATATATATATATATATACATGGTTTTTTTATCCCATCATCAGAATATATTTTCATTTATTTCGGCAATGCTGAAATAAAGCTGTCACGCGCGGCGGTCTCTTATTATATTTGTGTCATGTGTGGAGGAATGATCATATTACTCGGAATCAACTATAAAGTAATCCATTTTATTAAAATCGAATCAGATTCAACAAAACAAAAAAATTGAAACCAAGATGTAATATTTTTTAAGCACAAAATGCAACAGAAACAGCAACATACATTTTTAACAAATATTAAGTGCGCGTGCTCATGACGTCATTATTAACACGTCAAACGACAAAAGTCATAATCTTTCCCGCTAAAGCTGCAGTGTTTTTTAGTTTTTTTTAAAAATTATTTCTTTAAAATCGGGGACGTAGAGGTACTATGAACAGAAAATCAGGTTTGTGCCTGATCTTTTTGTAATATATCAGGCTCGGCACGAATAAAATAAAACAATTTTTGCTAAAAATAACTATGGGATTTTCCGTATAGTTCTATTTTCCTAATCTATCTTTAAAGAAATAATTCACGACTAAGAAAATAGATGTGATAAATCGAAATAAAGCGAAGTTTATTTTGCTCGGCCCGAAAATCTGAACCACGAGCCTTGGCGAGTGGTCCAGATATTTTATGCCTCGCAAAATAAACTTTGCTTTCTTCGGCACCGACCTAGTATTCTCTATGACGACGTTTGTCAATAACACAAACTTTTTCGTCAGTTTACATATATAAACCAATCTTTATTGAATACATAAAGCGTAAACATATAAATGGCAAGAGGTTCACAAAGATTTTGTATTATGCTATTTATACTAATAAACATATATTATAAATTTGAAATAATGCACACTATATATATATATATATATATATATATATATATATATAGTTTCAGATTGGGTAAAATGGTGGGTCAAACGTCCATTTTACGGCCGTATTGTTGGGTCTTTAGTCGATTGTCGGGTCCCAAAGTCGATTATCGGGCACTTGGACCCGACAGTTGAAGACCCACTTAAAAAAAGGCTGCTTAACATACTCATGACTATTTTTAAATTCAAATTTGCATATGTAATTTTACTCGAATTGTCGGGCCTATATCTCCCATTAGCAAACATTAGGTCAAACTCCACACAGCAGTTACATCCCTTGGGCATTCGCCAATCATTAATGTCTTTTTCTAGAATAAGGGAGGCCACTGCGTATGAGATTGACCAACCTCGGCGCAGTGATTTACCGGGAACCAGCATAGCAACGAACGACAACTCTGTAATAAAAATTGCCAATTTTCGCGGTTAAACTTAAAAAGGTAAGTGGCGATAATATTTATTAGGTTTATTTATATCTTTGGTTATTAAAATTATTCTGCAAATGACTGAATTTAAACTGAAACTGCAACCAATAATTAGGACACAGTTTCTGAAACGTTTGCTGACAATGAAAACATATTTCAAACATGTAAAGCCGTGGCACGAATTTAGGTGACAACCTTGTTACCGCAAACAAACAAATGTAACCTATAATCTGCATTTAATGCAGATATAGTGACATTCATGAAAGCAAGCATGATTGTAGCATCAGATCATTTCCATGCGATACAAGTTCAATATATGTTTTAGGCTGACTGCAATGGTTAGACTGGGGAAATAAATTATAAAAGAACAGAATCTTTAACCACACAAGACAGTTGGACTAGCCTTAGTGGTACAGTCATGTTACTATTACCGGATCAGTAGCGTAATAAAGTTGTTCTGGGGAAAAGCAATAAATGGTTTAAGACTTCTTTTACATCAGTTTGATAAGGTTTCCAGACAAACGCTCCCACAAACAATCGCTCCTACGCTAAATTAGTTCTGGCTTCAATAACTTTAAAATTCGCTTTCTATGAATTTTGAATGGCGCAACATTAAAGTTATGGACCAACCCCAGTAGGAAAGTCAACCAGGAATATACGAAAAGTTGACAGTTAACAAAGACCGCTCCAAAACAGCTTGTAAAAGCAGTTATTGGCCCAAATCAGCTACTTTATGTCTTTATTGGAAAGATTGACATTTTTCACATTTAACTGATATGTTTTTTTACAAAATACTATCTTAAACATTTAGCATTTATCTTTTCTGCTCTAACATATAGACCAGTTGACGAGTGAAGTCACGCGCACCTGCAAATATTACACTCCGCCCACTGGTTGGCAAAAAGAGGTGAAATTCATATAAGCGCTTATAGAGAAAGTTGAAATAATAATCGTTTTTATTGATAATCATGCACTATATCAAATATAATTTTACTAACTATGTCTGAATTAAACATAAGCGTGCAAGGAAATGCATTTTTGGAACGATTATATTGTTGTTATTATTTGTTTTTACTATAAACGAAATCTGGAGTGGAACACAATATACGAGCACGGTATGCAGTTACCATAAAAATCTCTACTTGGCACATCTTCGCGACCATTTTTTAGATAAAAAATTCTCTGATATTGAAATTTTTTCAGAATAAAACAAATTTAATGAACGAACAAAAATAAGGATGTAAACAAACAGCAAATAGATCGACTTTATGTACGCAACATATAGTAACTGATTTGAACATGCCTGTAAAAACTTGCCTTGTTACACATTAAATAAATTCTCTTGATAAATGTAATTGTTTTTATTTAATTATTCACACCAATTTTGACACTCTTTGTTTCAGCGTTTTTAACCCGGTGTTTTATTGCACTTTTGTTCATCATAAAGCGATTATCTCGTTATGATCGGATACTGTCCAAACAATTACAAAGAACACATGGTGTGATAAATCCAGGGACCTATTCTTGGCCACTGCATAAACCACATGTGGCATACAAGTGTCTGGTCATTAAACATCATTTATGATACCTCCATGTCATCTCTTGGCATATTGAGCGATCATCTAAGCAAAATTGTAAAGCCAAAATACGAAACAGTTGCTTTAATAAAATATTTGAACATATTAAAAAATGAAGATATTTGTCCGAAATGGATTAACAGGAATTAGTGTATGTATATATTAGCCTGTTTAATCATAATAATAGAGTGTTAATAACTATAAATTAAAAATATTGTGCAATTTCATTGCTACACAATTAACGTATTTAACGAGTACCGGCAAATGTAAACTCGGCTATTCATGTTTAGATTGTACGTTTCTGTAGTGTATGAAATGACATGAAAACAAGCAAACAACAAAAGGGTAAAAAATACTTGCGTAAAATAAATTAATATATAGATATATTTATCATAAAATGCTAGATTGTTATCACTCCTTACCACCAGTAAAGAGAGTGCATGCAAAGACAGTTTAATTTGCTTAATATGCAGTTCTTGTTTTTCATATGTATGATGGAAACGAAACGGTAATTCATTCCATGTAAAATAAAATTACTACAATGTTTATTAAATGTAATGTATTCCGCTTTTAGGGCTTCGTTTTATAATTGATTAAATGCCCCTCTTGCACCTTCGTTCGCTTATGAACAATAACAATATCTGCACCACTTATAATTATAATCAAATTAATGTATGTGTTATTATCTTTGAAATATAATTTACCAAAATCTTACAATCACAAAAAATATGAAAGAATATTTATTGTTTTGTTTTGTTGGATTGCCAGTTTTTAGTCTGATGTATTAATATTATTAATATGTATTTTTATACAGAGGTAATTATATTTATGAAAATACATTTATTGGTACAAAATATTATATTTTTGCACTATTATTTCAGAGTTTTTATGTTTATTTCGGATTTTTGCATCGTTTTATTGACTAAACAAACGACATGTATACATGATTTACGTTACTGTAACCAGTGTTTTTTGCCAACCAGCCAGTGCGCATGCGCGGAAAATCCCGAATGTAAACAATAACATTCAACTGGTCTATCGAGAAAAACAGTGACGTGACACATATGATTGAAATGCGAATCTCCCGAGATTTCACGGTCATATGATGTTATTTCTATTTTTAGTAACAAACCATGTGCTCAATTGTTTACAAATTCAGAAAGACATTTCCCGTTTTTTTTATAATTATTCTTGCTTGTTTTGTAAACAAATTGTAGTGTAAATACAAAATCAATGTACAAAATATTCAAAATTACCAAATTCACTTTGAAATCAGTGTTTAAATCCACCAGACGTAACTTGTTAATCACAAATAATAGATTTCAGAAAACGAAAGTAATGTTTACAATTCCAGCAAAAAATGTCAAGGTCGATCCGAAAGTATCCAAATGAAAACTCGTCACATGACAAAGCGACAATGGTGCAAAATTATGACTTTCAGGCTGATGAGAGTTATTTTCATCTATTGTAAGATGCATTTGAAACATTTGAATCTTAAAATATGCCCCGATGCAGTAATTTATATTCATTCACCAATATATGAAGGAATGTATCCAAGAAAACATACTGTCTTTGATTTATAGCGTGACATAAATCTGTCACCACTCTGGTTGACTTTCGATACAGGGTTGACTTCAGCGTACAGATATGTCAATACTATATAAACTGTACGCTGAAGTTTCTTTAGCTAACGCTAAATTTGACAGGGCGGACATTCGCTCCTACAATGTTTTGATAGGGCGGACAGTAGCTCCTATATTATTTTGCCAACTCGGACAATCGCTTCTACATTATTTTGTCAACCCGGACAGTCGCTCCTACATTATTTTTATTCAACGGCAAAACGTTCTATATGCCTATCAAAGACTTACACCTATAATTAACCGACAATTAATTTTGCCAACTTGTTGACAGTTAGCCAATTCAAAACATTACATTTCCTACATTACATTTATTGGAATACATGTAAGTGCCATTTTGCGAATGGGATAAACATAAAAACCGCAAATATGTTGTTCTTAATTTCATTTGTTTTTATGATATGACATTTATATGACATTTATAAACATATATATACACAAAATACACAAACGAAAAAACATCCAAACAAAAGGTCTTTTGTGTCTGTCAGTGGCTCACCGTCTTCTTTCTTACGCGTTTTATCACCGATTATATTTATATAATAGCAAAGAATTAAATTGTTATATATTGATAGAATGTTATACCAGAAAAATTATACATTGAAGACGAAATTCATAAAATGCAACATGCAGGCAAATTCGACTGTACAGACATGTTCGATTTACTGCATAACCATCATATGGTTGACTTAGACATGTGCTTCTTTGAGTACGAGTGACCCTCTAAGCATAGCACAGACTGACTGCGTTTGTTTGTTAGAATGTTCCATGTTGGTAGTAAATTATTGGCGTAATATTGACATTACAATATATACATATTGTTTTCACAGATTGCTAAATTACATTTAAAGAATCGACCAACTGTAACATAGTTTCTTAATAAGTAAATTGATTTATTAAAATCACATTGATCCGCTCATGTTAAATTGGCTTTCTGTTAACAAGTTGGCAAATTTAATTGTCTGTTAATTATAGATGTTAGCCGGGTTGGCAAAATAATGTTGGAGCGACTGTCCGCCTTGTCAAATCCAAAATGTATTTGTGTTACCTTTTTTTCGCCGCAGAATTCATGCATTAACGGATCAGTTGTAGCTATAACGGATCACATGATCAAAACCACTCAAGGAGGGGGGCATTTAACATATTATTTAAACTGTCGAAACATGAACTTTGTTGTTTACAAGGACCAAGTTATATTGCCAGTTATAAATAATATTCATGTTTTTGTTATTGTTATTGATTGTTTTCTATATGTGATCTTGTATTCTTGTGTGAAATATCTGATGAAAATCCTAAATAGATCAGAAAGATATGGGCGTGTTAAAAACCATGAAATTATTTGAATCATATATAATCATCGATATTAAACATGGATCATAAATAAAACTATAAGATTGATGTCATTTATTGTAAGAATCAACAAGATTTTCATATATTTTAATATAATATATTAGCAATACGCATATTATCACGCTTGATCTGTTATTGTCCTTATTCTTTATTTCATTTAAGGTGCTGCAAAATCTTTAAACACGAATCAAAACTGAAATGGACTTTTGCAGGCAGGACTACTAAATGGCCTTAAAATTAATGCTTAAACTTCTTGCTTGCCAACATAGTTATACTAGCATGTGGCCGCGAACAATGTTTAACCTCGATTCGGAAACGAGACAGAAATCAACAAAATTGTATATAAATGTCAGCAAAACATACCGAAATGTTTGACAAAGAGTCTTTCCCATTACGACTCAATCAGTGCGTTTTAAAGAACAGACCTTGAAGATGCTATATATTAAATATCATCTAAAATATCAACTATTTATCGCAATGCGCAGTCTGTAATTTACTGATGTTTAGGAACCAAAAGTTAGGTAATGTCCGGTTATATGATCATATGCTAAAAATGAAGTATGCTTTCTGCTTTCTGTGCATTGATTTTTTTAATCCAAAATGTTTTGGGCCTGCCCAGCTAGCTGAGTTGATGGCTCAGTTGATAGAGCGCCAGACTGTCAATTTTTAGGTTTGAATCTGGGGGTAGGATAAAGTTTCTTCATAGAGATTGGTTCCCGAACATTGTAACATTGTATTTGTAGGTCATTCTTCCCCAACCTCTGAATCAAGTTGGGAAGAAGTGGGTCACTTGTGGTTGGCTAATACTGGTCACAAGAAGTAGGAAAGCTGGTTCATGTCCTGACCACTTGCAAAATGACCTTAATTTGGGTTCATGAAGGCATTAAACCTGATCAATTTAAATTCAACCAAATTCTTTTGCCCAAAGGTCAGAGTTTCAAATACATTCCAACACAACAGCTGTTGGCAGTCACCTCGATTATTGATTATAAAGCCCCGTCCAGTTCGATTGTCAGCGGCTAGCAGTCAATAGTATGGTCGTTTCAATAACATTGCCAACAACGATCATTTGTCTAAACTGTTTTCAATTTTCTAAAGATTGACTGTTTCCAAAACACAATTTAATATTAATCTTAAAGAACTGGACCAACGTTATTCCTTCTTCTGTTTGAGATTTTGCAGAACTTCTCCCTAAAGTGACTAGTCTTTATGACATTAAGTGAGTAATAAGGCCTTTCAAAATTTCATTCTCTACAGTTATTTGATTAATTATTAAATATTATGAAAATTTAAATATCATTTATGTTAGATATAGAGCCATGTATTAATCTTGCATGATTTTCATGTCTGATAGATGTTTCACTCAACAGTTTGTTTATGCAGAAATAAAACAAGTAACTGATTTTTATGCCCCCCTTCAAAGAAGAGGGGGTATATTGCTTTGCACATGTTGGTCTGTCGGTCCGTCCACCAGGTGGTTTCCGGATGATAACTCAAGAACGCTTGGGCCTAGGATCTGTGCAAGTGGAAGTCAAGTTCTTAAACCTTTGCATGCTGGGAAATTTGTCGTCTGCTAAAATGTTGTCTGCTGAATTTCTCAAATTAGCGTTTTCTTTGAATTTTTTCAAAGAATACTATAAGAATAGCAAACAGTTTGGATCCTGATGAGACGCCACATTCTGTGGCGTCTCATCTGGATCCAAACTGTTTGCAAAGGCCTTCAAAATTCGGTTCCAGCACTGAAAGAGTTAAGAAAATCCCTGGAGTTGGTACTGTGCATCATTTAAGATTCCTCTTTGTAGCCTTGACCTTAAGTCATTTAATCTTGTTTGTTAATTTCAATTTCAGCTGGCACTACATGTTTTTGCCTTTATATGTTTGAACAAATAAAATGGGCATCAAATCCTTTAAGCAAACAAACAATTGACTCTGGGATACGGCCTTACCTTTCAAAAGGGGGAAAATACCATGTGACGGGCACTTTTGGGGAAAAATTGCAATAAATTGTCATAAACCGAAGGTTAATTACATGTAATAACCATTATTTGCTCCACTTAAAAGCTGTAGCTTTTTATATGGCTTTCCCCTACCACAAGTGATTGGAGCTATACTGCAATCACTGTGTCTGTCTGTCCCACATGGGTTTATGAATAAAATAAAACATTTCAAGTTTCAAATGCTTAACTGTTCCCTGGAATTGTTCAGGAAAAATGCCTTGTAATTTGTTTAGCAGTCACATAAACAACCAAGCTATGTAAAATGGAATTTTTACACCCATTATTGCTGCTTCTTCCTGTATTTGCGCGATGATTATCTGAGATATTAACTCTATGATTCTGTATTCTCAAATCTTTTCTATAAAGAAGGAATGTAGTTGACAATTGTTAATAGTTTTATTTGATCGTTCGTCAAAAAGTTGTAATTCTGTTACTCTTGTATCTTCAATGCAATTGAGTAATTAAATAGCAATTAAATTGAATGCGTTTTAATTCCCTTTTATTATTGTTTAACTTGAGTAACAATGCTATGACGTTAAATTTTATTTACACTTAAATGTATTATGAATATTGCTGGGCCAAGTGTGAGGTTGAGCGCTCTATAACCAGGTTTAAACCCCCAATGCTTTGCATTGACCGTTCCAAGGCGGTGACCCCAGCTTTATTCATATTTTGTGTTTATGTTGGTTTGTATTGTGCTGTATTGTGCTGTTTTGTACTGTTTGGGCAATCGGTCACTTGCCTTAAATAAAGGACCTACTAATTGTTTTTAATGAAAATTCAATACTGCTCCAGCAGCTGGAGTTTCACTTCTTTATATTGTATTATTTTTTAACCGATTTTTTTTCAAAACTTTCCCTCTGTGTCATCTGTAAAAGACTAAGATTAATATTTCTTTGCCAAAATACAGAGGAAATTTTTAATGGAATATTGATTGTTGCTTTAAAGCTTTTATGATAATCAGTAACAGAAGCAGTAACATTCAGCCATAATTATGTATCCACACGGCTATAAACTAATACCAAGCTTCCCATTCCCCTTCTCTTCAGATACTTCCTTTCTTTCAAAGGGAAACAGTGGTGGTAAACAGATGATATTGCAATATTGCAATACTTCTTCCTCTGCCAAAATACATGTTATAAACATTGTTGGGCCTCTTATCAGTTATAAAAATTGTAGGGTCCCATATAAGAAATAAACATGTTGACACTAATTTTCAGATTTCATATAAGTCATATTGTTGAGTCTCATATATGAAATACTGTTGGGTCCCATATAAGTAATATTGTGGGGTCCCATATAAGGTATATTGTCAGGTACCATATAAGAAATATTGCTGGGTCCTATATAAGAAGTATTGTTGGGTCCCGTATAAGAAACATTGTTGGGTCCCATATTTAAGAAATTTTGCAAGAAATATTGTCAGGTACCATATTATATAAGAAATATTGTTGGGTCCTATATAAGAAGTATTGTTGGGTCCCATATAAGAAACATTGTTGGGTCCCATATATAAAAAGTATTGTAAGAAATATTGTTTGATCTCATATAAGAAACATTGTTGGGTCCCATATACGTAAAAAGCATCGTTGGGTCCAACATAAAAGATACAAGTTGACATTCTAGGGTCCCTTATAATTTAATTAACATTAAATGTATAATTAACACTTTAGGTATCCATATAAGTAATGAAAATTGTTGGGCCTGGCCCTTTATTAGAAGTAGACATGTTTACACTTAATGACTAATGTTGAGACCCATATAATTAAAATGTATTGCTAGTAGACTGAACTGCAATTTTCTAACACTGGTTTCAGTGACACACATTCACTGTGCAGATTTCTACTAAATATGTGTTGTTTTAATCTCAAAATTAGTCTTGAGGGTTAATTGACACACCCATTAAATTATTTCCTTATAACCATATGGTATCCGTTGTTAATTCGAATGTTATTTATCATTTTGCCGTTCATCGTAATTTCTTTTCTGCTTGCCACCATCTTGGACGATGACGTAAATACAGGCATGCTCAATCACTATACATTGACCACTGCCAGTATCCTCCGCAATATAGACAATCCCAGAATCGATAATAAGGGCGCCGCCATATTGGCTATTACGTATTTTTGAGTAGTGACTTAATGGACTTTCCTACATTAATAGATAGTGACATCTACAATTATTTTGTGCTGAAAATGAACACACAAAAACCATACCTATGCTTATTTGCTCAAAGAGACATTCAGACAGGAGAGGAGCTTCTTTATGACTATAGTGTGTCTGATCTACCATGGAAGGTTAGTTATATCATATACATCATATTTAATAAATAGATGATGCCATTATCATGAAGAAGCACACATGAATGGATGTCAAACTACTAACATTACTTTTGTCATCAAACAGCTTATGGCTTTTCGCTAACATAATTGTATCCTCAAAAAACAGCTGTTAACCCTTTGCATGCTGGGAAATGTGTCTCCTGCTCTAATTCATCTGCTGAATTTCAAAAATTAGCATTTTCTCTTCGAGTTTTTTTCATAGAATATTATTAGAATAGCAAACAGTTTGGATCCTGATGAGAAGCCACATTCTTATTTTTTCCCTGTAACAAAAAGGAAAGAGCATTTATACATTTGTATTTGGTATCTAGCGTCTCTATTGGTCCACTATCAGGATTGTTTAAATAATGACCCTTTGGTTAAATTTGCTCCTTCCTTGGAGATCACATCTTTTACAAAAATTATGAGCTATCAGATTCATCTTATGTTCCAAGTTAATCAACCCCACAAATCAATAAGAGTTCAGCAATCTTTATTATAGCTGTTGAGCAATATTGGGCTTTTTTATGTCCCCCACTATAGTAGTGGGGACATATTGTTTTTTGCCCTGTCTGTTGGTCTGTTGGTTGGTTGGTTGGTCTGCTGGTTGGTTTGCGCCAACTTTAACATTTGCAATAACTTTTGCTATATTGAAGATAGCAACTTCATATTTGGCATGCATGTGTATCTCATGAAGCTGCACATTTTGAGTGGTGAAGGGTCAAGGTCATCCTTCAAGGTCAAACGTCATATAGGGGGACATTGTGTTTCACAAACACATCTTGTTGGACCTTTTGTTTAGTCTTGTGTTATCTGGTACCTTTTATAAAATCAATATTAAGTTACTTTTGCAATAATTTGTAGGAAAAGAAAGCCAATGGTATGTTAGTTCACAGTTTTTAATGGATGTAATGATACTTTGAATGGTAATATTGGGAAGTAAGTAGGTAAATATTCTTGTTTAAATTGTCTAATTATTGAGTAAGCCAATCTTGTGAAATACAATTTAGCAGAACGTTCAAAGAAAATAAGTTTTTATGGCCAACTTCGCATCATGGTTGTCAGTTTTTTTCAAGGCTGATAAATAGTTATGATAATTCAATACTGTCAAAAGTAATGCAAATGATAGTTGGCACACATATTCATGTACATCTCTTAGGAAAAAGCAACATAACTTTAAGCGGGTATATTCGATTTTTAAAATGCGTTAAATTGTAATATATTGAACAAATATGCTATAATAACACGCAATATGCAAGAAAAATGATACATTTAAGACGAATTTCATAAAATGCAGCAAATGCAACTTGCGCACCAAGCTGATTGTGACGAAGATAATTCGTACATATTTCCTACAATAACCGATGCATCGTCTTTTAAGTAAGTGTTCGTGTGTCGTATGAATCAATATCGCTGCAGGAATTGAAAATGAACCGTTAAACTTAATTTAGATTCACATCTTACATGCATGATATACATGCTGGCGAATTCGGCTGTACAGGGCTTTTTCGATTTCAATTTTTAAATATTCTGCTTATTCGCATTTTCCGACAAAATTTTCTTCTTTACTTGTATTTTAGTTTATTTTGAAATATATGTATAATACGTTTTTTTGCACATTTTATATAATTAATAAATATTTGACAAGATCGTATAAACCCGCTTTAAATGGTCTGCCACCTAGGGCAAACATGTATATGATACTTGAATTATCCAGTGAATGGCAAAATCTAATTCAAAGGTATCATTACAGCCTGCTTGTTAAGATTTAATTTTCATGTTTGTTTTGCATCTTTTCATTTTTAGCTCATCTATTTTTGAAAAAAAATTATGAGCTATTGTCATTCACCTTGGCGTAGGCGTCCGATTAAGTTTTGCATTTACAGGGGTTTTTTCTGTCTATTTTGGGAAAAGGAGTCTGACCAAATTGGGAATTTTTATCGACACAATTGGCCATTTTGGAAATTTTGCTTCGATTAAACAGCTCATTTGGGAAAAAATAGTGAATATATCATGCTTAAATAATGCAGTAGTTTAACAAATAAATTTGTTTTTATTTGTTATTTTGTCTTCTTTATATAAACAGATGCAATATTGGGCGTGTTCAACGTTTATTCAAGTACTGCATTTTTGTTTATTAGTTACAGTACACTCTGAGATAAGAACTGAACAGTCAAAACCTTATAGCAGATATTTTTTACCAAAACAAACACTGGTTAGTCACAAAGTTATAAGGACCCTTCATTCTTTAAGAAAAAAATATTTTTTTTTTGGAAGTTGGGACTTTTTTTTAATATTTTGGTTTGGGATCAGGTCCGTTTGCTTTGGGAGTGCCTCCGTTTTCCGGAGGCGCAGACAGTGCTGAAAACCCCCTGATTTAGGTCCACTTTACTCATTAAGTATCATGCTTTTGCATTCAAACTTGGTTACACTTACTAACTATCAAGAGGGGACTGGGCAGGCAAAGTTAGATAACTCTGGCGTGCATTTTGACAGAATTATGTGCCCTTTTTATACTTAGAAAATTGAAAATTTGGTTAAGTTTTGTGTTTAGGTCCACTTTATTCCGTAAGTATCAAGCTATTGCTTTTCATACTTGCAACACTTATTAACTATCATAAGGGGACTGTGCAGGCAAAGTCATGCAACTCTGACTGGCATTCTGACGGAATTATGGGCCCTTTATACTTAGAAAATTGAAGATTTGGTTATGTGAATTTGTGTTTAGATCCATTTTACTTCTAAAGTATCAAGGTTATTGATTCTAAACTTCAAATACTTTCATGCTATCATGAGGGTACTGTACCTGGCAAGTTGAATTTTACCTTGACCTTTGAATGACCTTGACTCTCAAGGTCAAATTATTTAATTTTGCTAAAATTGCCATAACTTCTTTATTTATGATAGATTTGACTGATAATTTGACAAAACAACTCTTAACTGACATACCACAATAGACTCCCCCACACCTTATAAATGACCACCACACCCTTACACTATACCCCCCTCCCCCCCCCCCCCCACACCACCCAGCCCATTTATTTTTTATGTTCCCATTCACTATAGTGGGGGACATATGGATTTTCCCCTGTTGGTCTGTTTCTGCCAACTTTAACATTTTGCAATCACTTTTGCTATATTGAAGAAAGCTACTTCATATTGGCATGTATGTGTTTTTCATGGAGCTGCACATTTTGAGTGGTACTTTCTGCTAATGGTGTAAAATGAAAGTGCATATCTGTTAACAGTTGCACTGCATAAGCATGAAACAAATTGCCTGGATTATTTCATTATTTTTCTACACATACTGCTCTGTAGGGAATACATCTTATAAACATGACTTGCGAGTTTTTCACACCTTTATTGACATTACACAACAGATTAACCACAATGAGCTGTCGAAAGTCGTTTAACCTCTATGCCATTAAAATCTGTTAAATGTACGAATAAAGCAATTAAGCTGTGATCTTCGCCATCTTGTACCAGATTTGCAGAATTTCCAATTTCAGATTTCCAGTTTGCGAAGTCATTTTTGCCAATTCCCAATGGGCAGAATATTATTTATTAGGTGGTTTACGATGTATCCTTGTTTGAAGCTTATTATGCAATATTCTGCCTAAATACATGTAATAAGAATTGTTGGGCCTCTTACAAGTAATAAACATCGTAGGGTCCCATATAAGAAATAAACATGTTTACACTAATTTTCGGGTCTCATATAAGTAATATTGTTGGGTCCATATAAGAAATACTGTTGAGTCCCCATATAAGAAGTATTATAAGAAATATTGTTGGGTCCTATATTAGAAGTATTGTTGGGTCCCATATACGAAACATTGTTGGGTCCCATGTATAATAAGCATTGTAAGAAATATTGTCAGGTACCATATAAGAAATATTGTTGGGTCCTATAAGAAGTATTGCTGGGTCCCATTTTAGAAACGGGTTTTTACCTTCTATAACAGACGCCGAACTAGGCTGTTTGTTTCCCCTTTCTGGTCAAAAAAATTCCACCTAAAAAAAATATATATTTATTTAAGCTCCATCTGGCCAGCGGGGCTTATGTCATGGTCTGTCCGTCGTGTGTCCATGCTGCGTTAACTTTTTTTCTTTAA